>NW_010317033.1:0-21784 GCF_000700745.2 Antrostomus carolinensis | reverse complement strand
TCTGTGATTCTGTGATTCTGTGAACTTGAGCATCCATTTTACTGCAATATTTTATGCAAAAGGGCAGGAAAGTAGAGAGGTGACTTTGATCCATATTCTCTTCCCACCCCTTTGTGTCCCAGCCTCCTGGTGAGCACAGCATGGCTGGCATAAGGACTTCAACCTTCACAACTGCTAACAGAAAAGCTGTTGTCTTATGTGAGACTGATGGAGACATGGAGAGGCAGTGCAAATATTTAGATTTCTAATAATATCAGTAGTGCTTCAGAAGACTCGCCTTTCCCCTAGACTACAAGTGACAGCAGACGAAAGGTGACTGGCAAACAGCATTGAGAACCCACTTGGCATTTTCTTCTTCATTCTTAATATTTGACTTTCTATCAAGAAAATATTTCAGAAATAAATATGCTAGATTTGTGAAGGACATTCTTGATATGATCAAAACAAGCCTCATAGACCTGACCTGCTTGTCTCCTGTCACAGGACTGATGTTACCTGCTGTCATAACAAATGTTTTCTCCAACCCAGCAGCAACAGATGAACTCGTCAGCAGCCCCTCGATGTGGGAAGCAGTGGAGCATGGTGCCTGATGGGTGCATGGTGGGCAGAGGACGTTGCACACATGTTCATCAGCCTTGCTTATGGCAGGTTAAGAAATCACACTGATCTGGATGTCCAGCTTTGCCAAGGTAGTATTCTGTGCTGCTCTGCACCCCATGGATGTACAGGCTTGATGGGTGTTAAATCATGATCTTTCTGCAGTAATTCGTTGTACAAAAACCTCCACCCTTGGGTAGGACCAACAAGACCTCCACAGTGAGACAACCACCATTGAAAGTGAGACAACCACCACTGAAAATGGCCTGTCAGTAGACACCCCTCAGATATCCTTGAAAGAAATGAAAAAAGGAAAGAGGTGAAAGAACTTTAGCTTAAATGTCATAGAAACATAGAATGGTTTGGGTCAAAGGGACCTTGAAGATCATCCAGTTCCAACCCCCCTGCCATCAGCAGGGACACCTTCCACTAGACCAGGTTGCTCAAAGCCTCATCCAACCTGGCCTTGGACACTTCCAGGGAGGAGCAGCCACAACTTTATGAACAGATAAAATATGAACAGATTGGTAGAACCCTGTTAAGAACACTGGGGACATTTACATTCAAATTATATAGGCTTAAACCAACCCAGAAAATCAGAACTGGTGAAGCAAACGTGTGTTGAAAGTAACTGTTCTGCTTTCAGCCCTGCTAACACAATGACCAGTCATCTCCTGCAGTAGCTGTAGTGATTTTCAAGGATAACCTCAGCAGGGCATTTCACACTAATCTAATCTGCAAGTGAGGGCTATCAGACACTGACAGCCCCCTTTGCCAAATTCAGACTGACTAATGCTTCCCTGACCTTGGCTCCTGTTACCATATGAATCTGCGCAGCGCGGGAGGATTGGCAGCGTGACAGCAACACAGGCACTTCATCTTCAAGGCATTTTCTTTAGCATTCCTGTGAAAAGTGAGGGTATTAAGATGCCTGGTTTATAGAGGGAGGAGAGGTGACAAAGGGCTGTGCCCTGGGCTGGGGGCCGGCTGCTTTTGGGGCTGGAATTCAGGCTCAGGAATGTCCTAAGGTGAAACTCCCTGTGCATCCCCTTCTGTTCCCCCAACAGTTCTTGCCATCACAGAAACAACAACCTAGTCCTTTTCTAATATTTTGATGACTTTTTTTTTTTCTTATTAGAAAATAATCTAATTGAGGTGGGAATCACCTTCGTTTAACATCTTCTCACAACCTCTGCTAGCCCTGAGCTGGGAGCTGTGTCAAAGCACATAGCTGGGATTAACTCCTTGTGCTCCTTTATTCTCATATAAAGCAGAATTTGGATTGAGATCTCCAGCACGGTGGAGTGCTTTTCTTCAATTTCTTTTAGGAACTGTTCAAGACTTCAGGATACCCAGGAGACACATAAAAAAAAATAATTAAAAAGCTCTAAAATGGTATTTTTAATCTGGGATATTTGTTAGCACTGTGATCCTTTGCCTGCTTTCTGGGGAGAGGGAGGCAGGAATTTGACTCTTTGTTTTTGGTAAAGGCTTAGTATGCACTGTTCACATCTGCTGAAAATAATATTAACATGAATTGGACAAAAAGCTCTCAGAGGTAGCCTTCATGTTGAACCAGAGATTTGTCCTGTATTTTGCATAGAGAGATGTCATCATTTCATTGTTTTTCTCTTTGGGAGAGGGATCCAGCGAGAGCAGCGGCTCCTGCAGCCACCGTCCCTGTGTGTCAGAGGCAGCCTCATCAACAACTCAGTTCCTGAGTGGAAGAGATTGGGTTTGCTTCCAAGGCTTCCTCCTCGGGCCTCCCAGAAATGAGGCTGGCCCTGGCTTAGCTTTCTTTCCAACAAGTGAACCAGTGAGGGGAAAAATAAAAGCCGAGGTGTAAACAGAGTCTTTTCTTTTCCTCATATGATCCTGCAAAGCACTGAGTATTTTGACCCCGCTCTCATAAAACACTTTGCTTAATGCAACACACAGAGCAATTCCTTAGAGTTCACTGGGTATTCACTTAAGATTATGCAGATTTGGGTTAGGACTTTGCTGAATTCAGCCCAGGCTCCTTACCAGGAGCTGCAGGGAGCAGCTTGCCTGTCCCAGGGAGCACACAGGCAGCTCTTCCCAGCCTGGTTATAACCGTTTGATTTCATCCTGGGTTTATTGCATTCACATAACTCCCTCTGGTGGAACCTTTCACAGGAGTTCTTTGTTGATATAACCCCTTTGCTGAGGCCTTTTTCCTAAGGATGGAGTGTGAACGAAGGAGGAAGAGTAATGTTTTGCAAAATAAGCTTAAAAAATGAGGATTAAGGGGTTAGATTTCCCTGCAAGCCACCAGTATGGAGGCTTTTCAGCTCTAATCCCCAAGTTCTTTTTGCCAACTTCCCCTGGTCTCCTTCCAGTCTTTGTGATGCTCAGTGCTGCTGTCACATGCTGTATAAAAATATTAAGAAATAATCAGGCCCATATTTTTCTGGCTGAACAGGCCAGCTACCCCGGGAGAAAAGCAATTCCTGGTCTGCTCTCAGATACGTCTTCTTTTCTGAAGATTAATGGCAAATACAGAAACAAATCCCAGGGAAAGGGAGCAGTGCCCATGCCTCCTGTTGCCCAGGGCAGTACCCTAACCACTAAGCTGTTTCTGTTTCTTCTTTGGTTAATTCCTATTAAATCACTTGCCCAGCAGAGCAGGTCCCAGTGGAGGAAAGGAAGGAAACTTCAGCCAGAGCTGTAGCTTGGTGGTTGTGGTTCAGTGGGAAAGGCCCATGTGGCTCCCTCCAAGCTGCACAGATACTGGGCAGATGTGCAGAGGTCCTTGGAGGTGTTAGACCTGCTCTGAGATGTTCACATAGAAGATCTTTTGAAGCATAAGAAATCCAGGTCTCTCAAGTCCAACCTATGGAAGGGGACATTCTTGTTCCCAGCCAGAAGAGCCCCAGCAGGAGGCAAAATCAAACCTGAGAAGAGCAAGTCCTTCATGTAAAACCAGAAAAGGTACCTAGAAAAGAAGCAACCAACCTAGGCACGTCAATAATCAAGATGAATCAGATTTATGTATTTGATTAATTTATTTAGGGGTATCGGTCAGAAATAGTTAAGATGTGAGAAGAGGTTTTAATGAAAACAAAATACAAAATATTGTGTTGTCAATACAGCTATCAAAATATCAACAACTCCCAGCATATATTGATAGCTACCAGCAATGCTCATGGGCTTTCCTCGTCCTGCTGAGACTTGCTAGCTGGTTTTCACAAATAGCTTTCTGGTATGAAATGAAAGTCATCAACATTTTTACAGATAAAAATACAACGGTCATTTTATACAATGAAAGAGGGTTCAAGATTTATTTTGTTTTCTTCACCAATATGCACAGCTGTAAAATAGATTTGTCAAGGTCAGTCTTTCATCTGATTGATAGAAATCAGCTCTTCAGTTAACTTACTAACGACACAGATACACAGAGCTGCTGAAATACAAATAGATTTAAGAGGCAAAACACAATACACAGCTTTGACTTGGCAAGACAAGCATATCAGCTTTAAGCATAAATGCTGCTGAACAATTGCAGATGAAATATGAACAAAAATAATGGAATTATATCCAGGATATATGCAATGATATCCAGGACTGAATACAGAACTGCGCTGCTTTTCACTGGCCCTCTCCCAGAATAACAGTGGTCCTGGCTCTTGTATTTCCACTTTGCTGTTGGGTTAGGGGCACTGGATGCCCAAGGGACACAGATCAGGTCCAAAATTTGCTGGACATACAGTGCTGGCAACCCAGCTCTTCAAAAAAAATGTGAATTGGCTCATCCCATGCAAGCAGATTTGTAAAAATAAGAGTTTCTCTTTCAAATTTTCCTCATGGGCATTGCAAATATCCCATTTTCAAGCTTTTTACTGTAAAAACAAAGACCTGAACTGGTTAGGTTTTGTTTTAAAGGGGAAGAGGAGAGGTTGACATAAAAGCAATGTGTCGTGGAGAGATACCTTTGTAAGAGGGCAAACATAGCTGTAGTTTGCCTCAGTGAATATGTTAGTGATAAATAACGCACATTTCAAAGATTTGATGCTGGTAGGTCTCAAACTGGCCATCTCTGGATGTTTACCTTTATTTATCTGTACCTCTTTTGCTTTGGGAGCTGCACAGCAAACGCTGCAATCTGATCTTCCAAAAAGCTTTTTAATACTTCTCAGTTCAGCGTAAGTCAAAATGACCCAAGAAGAGCCATTCTACTGATATTTTCTCCTGAATTTCATTTCCTCAGCTGATCCCAGGAAAGAATAAAAATTTCTGCTGTCAGAAAGCTTCAGATTCATTTTATGTTTTATGCAGATGTGCTCTTTTCCCCGCAACTAACGTGGTTCAAACGTGTTTCACTTGCTGGCATGGCCAGAATGATATCATCTGAGAGTTTTATTAAACAGCCAGTATAGTTGTGGTTCTGATAGATGCTCAATAGCAGCTTGGTTACACGGCAAAAATGAAATGTTACAACAGCAAAGAAAAGGTGACAAATGGACTTTAAAGACCTGTTAGTAACAGAAATGTGAATACTTGTTGGCATGGAGTTTAAGATCAGAAGGTCAGAAGATCACTAGATCACCTCTTTTGACCTCTGATATAATGCAAGTTGTAGTGTATCATTCAAATTTCTACATATGGAGAGCGAAGGCTTGTCTTTGAAGCTCCAAAAGTATGTCCAGCTTGTCTTTACAATTTCAAAATTCAGACAGTTCCCAAGGGACCCAGTCCTGGGCCCTTTACCTCTCTCTCCAAGAGAGAACACATGGTAGCAACGGCAGAACTCTGGAACCCCAAATCCGTTATCAAATGTGAAAGTAGAGAAGTGTCAAGAAAATGGGATTAAACCAGATGTTACCAGAGAGGATGAAAGATATTGTCAAGGAGAGACAAATAGTACTGTAAAGTGTGACCTATAGTAGCATTTAATCAGAAAACTTCAGAAGATTCACTATACCTATCAAGAATCAAATAAAGATACAAAGAGTACAGCATGGCAAATCACTGATACTAAGTAGGGGTCTGTTAAGTGTTATTATTCGTTGAAGAGTGTGTCTCCTCTACTTTTCAATATTTCTTCTTATTTACAGATATTTCTTATTACAGCTTGGTAAATCTCACCTGATGAGGTGAGATTAGACTTGTTCTTCCGACCTGCTAGGATCGTGTCTTCTAGCTGGTACTACTGGGGTAGCTTTGCAGCATCCAGAGCAGACGTATTTCAGGAAACACAAGTAAGCACTCCCTGATACGATAATGGTGATGATGATAATGACTGTAGCACTAAGAGCTGGTGACACCGTATCCTCCAGCATGGAGTGGTCTCCTCCTGTTGTGGAGAGGGGAGGCAACTCTGTGTTCTCACCTAGTAATGGCAGAGGAGTCACAAATCAGAAATTACATCAGGAATTGAGTAAAAAAAAATGGTACAATTGGCTGTATTTAAAAAGAAAAAGAAAAAAAAAACCCAAACCACAAAATAGGGAGCAGTGGCATTCATCTCAGTTAGACATATTTGATGTACATGGGAACATCTGAGCTAGTATCTCTCAGCTTGCTTGCAGAGAAAAGCAAGAAATGTAGTCTTGGAGGGCACATTTGTTTTGCTTAGTTTTAGTTGTCTTTAACAAGAGACAAATCTCTCCCTCAAGGTGCTTTTTCTCTGCAGAGAGTCTAAAGGAAGTTGGACAGTGACTGGTTTGGAAACAGATGGCTGTCTTTGGTCAAATGAATCCCGTACATGATATTTTTAATTCTTGGAAAAAGAAAACATAAATAGCTATTGAACCTGTTTCTGTGGAAACATCCTTATGGGTAGCATGGGAATTAAAAAAAAAAACCCTAAAAAATCACTGCAATGAATAATAGGATAGGTTGGTATAATACCTGAGCCATGAGGCCCTGAAAATGGCTTTGGAGTAATTGTGTTCCTGAGAGGTAAGATGTTGTTTGACACACTTTCACTTTCATTTAGCTTAATAAATTAATTTTTTATTATCCTTGGCACTGACCCTTACCCTAGGGTTAGATACTTGCTACATGCAAGCAAAAAACTCTAGAACTATGGACACTCAAGATCTGTCATTTGGCAACTCCACTGCTGACAAGTAGTATTATTTATCTGTTGGGTTTTTTTGTTGTTGTTGATCAATATACATTTTTTCCCCAAAATACTGCTCCAAAGCAATGCACTTGTCCAGCAGCACAGACTATGTCACTTTCATCTTCTGAGTTGCTATTTGATATCCAAATCAATGCCAGCTACCCCTGCTTCAGAGCTCTACAATACTGTCCCCATTATGGTCCTTAGTTGGGAGTATGATGAACAGGTTTAGATTGGATATTACGAAACATTTCTTTATTGAAAGAGTGGCCAAGCATTGGAACAGGCTGCCCAGGGAAGTGGTGGAGTCACCATCCCTGGAGATGTTCAAAAACCATGTAGACATGGCACTTCAGGACATGATTTAGTGGGCATGATGATGTTAGGTTGATGGTTGGACTTGATGAACTTGGAGGTCTTTTCCAACCTGAATGACCCTATGATTCTATGTTAAGCACATATGTGCTTACTGTAAATTCCTGTGCTTGAGTTAAGAATGTGATCAGATTGCTCTAAAATCTATGCCTGAGCCTACTTTCTGTTTACCTTCCCAATTCCTGGCTTATTGACATTCCTCTGTAATTCACCCCTAGTTTATAGGCAACGTCTCACATTGGTGTTATTTTTTAAAATTCATTGATCACCATCATAAATAGAGCACATGATGCAGCATGTTTACTGCTCTGCATAGGCAGTGACACATCTGATTTTGTAGAGAGTCATATTCTCTCAGCAGAGGTAGAACGATTTTGCAGGACCTGACAGTGCAGAATTCTGCTCTCAAAGTACAAACAGAAAGAAGACACACACTCTATTTTTCCTTGTCATTTTTAACCCTGAGCTTATTTCCTTTCCTTTGGCACAGATAATTTTTTTCTCTGTGTCTCTCTCTCTACATAGTGCATTCTGTATACCTATATCATTGTGCTGACTCTCTTAGCAAAAAGAATACCAAGTTGCTATATTTTCCATGTGGAATTTCATCTAAATTCAAAGGACAGCACACTGTGTTTTCCAAAGGAGTTATCCTTATGTACATTTCCCAGGAGAATCTATCAAAATGAGGAAACAGGAGCTTTAAATAGGATTTTCCTTTGCAAGCTGCACTAAAATTGCCATTTCAATCAAGAGCTTTTCTTTAATAGGGGTCAGATTTTTCCATTCTTCATCTTGTGAATAGAACTGTGATTCTGATGAAAGTTTTTAGAAGTCTGAAATATTCTGTGGCTTTTATTGGTGTTTCTCATCTAAGACTTCTTTCTCCAGTGCTCAGGCTACTTTAAATGGGAGGTCTTGAAGTGCAGCCACTACCCCTACTGTGCTGATATCCCACTGATTTAAAAATCATCCTAATTAAAAGCTCACCTCTGTTATGATGCCAGACAAAACACTCCCCAGCACAGCCAGGCTGTAAGAATGCCAGCCTTGATTCTTGTTACATTTAGTATGGTTGCAGCTAACTAAATTTAAGATAATTTCACTGTTACTTTGTTCTTTTCACCTATTTTGTTTTTCCTTGCCCTTTTGTCTTGCCTTGTACATGGACTGTAAGCTCTATTGTACAAGGACTCATTAAATGGGTGCCCAGTGGCTCAGAATGAGGAAGGTGGGTCTGTGAATGGGGCTATTTCTCGCTCCTGCGACACAAACAAGCAACAGCAGCAGCATGAACACTGAGATCAGCCCTTGCATTCAGCTAACTGAGAAAGCAAAGTTGGGGCAAAATGTGAAGCACTGCCAAAGAATTCTGATGGCAACACAGGGGTAAGTTGCATCTGCAAATGCCACTGAGAGGTCTTCGTTTCCCTTTGTACCATTTTCAGCTGCTCCGAGTATGAGTTCATTTTTCACCTAAACCCATCTATTTGCTTCTCCATCCCAGCCACTGTGGAAACGTACGTACGCATGGCAACGCCTCTGAAAGAGGGAATGCAACTGCCCTGGGATCCTGACCATCTGCGCTGCTGCTGGCATACAAGTCCTCTCTTTCAGTGTGTAAATGATATGCTAATGGCATGCTAACCCTCCCTGCATGGACGCAAGCTGGGGCCGGGGCCAGTCCCTCTGCAAAAGGAGAACACAGAGGGCTGTTCAGGCTTGTTCTTTCTCTGCAATATTGACTTTTCCTATTAAGTGATGCCGCCTCCAATTGTGATGGTGGAGAGATTGCCAGCTCAATACTCACTGTGCTGGCCCTACTGTTCTTTATCAGCAAACTGATCCACCAAGGAAGGGAAAAGGGCAAGTCTCACCATTACAGACAGGGATGGGGAGCAAGGCTGCACAGGACAGAGAAAGAGGTTGGACATCTCTGCACCTCAGGTTTCTACTCTCTGTTGCATCAAGTTCCAGACATGTGTCCTCACATCCGAGGACCCACATAGCTCTGCTCTGTCTGGCCAGCTTTTGTACCTCATCATCATGTCCCATCATCACTCTGATAAAGCCAACTTGATCCCATATTTGTTTATGCTTCCCATGATCCTATTTACACTTTACATCTCACTCTGAACTCACCCTTAAACTTACAGTCTTTCTCTTTTTTAAAAAAATTCCTTTTGAAGACCTAATTCTTTTCTCTTCTGTAAGAAATTAGACAGCACATCCTGGATGCAATGGAGATCAATCCTGCTTTGTTTACAGCATTTAAAATTGAAGATTCCATAAATGTCCTGATTTACCCATCTTTTCCTATAGTGAAATAAATCCAGCCAGCTCCCACCTCTTTGAAAACACAGGCCTTGCACATATATAGAATTGTGTGTGCTTTGACTGTTTCCTTCTCTTCTATTCAAACTATGTTTGTCTTCTCATGCTGTAAAAAGTTTCAGGATAAAACTGCCTTAATGTATTTGATGTGTTACTAAAGGACAGATAAAGCCTTTGGTCATGGAAGGGAACATGTATGCAGAACTACTTATAGGATTTTTGCTACTCTTTTATTTTATACAAACAAATACACTAAAACTGATTTTCCCCTTGAGTGTATGGAGTGATTTGGAAGGAAGTTTAGGTCAGCATTTGAAGGCAGCCTTATAACAAGTCCCCCTTCACTATGAGTGCTCTTTACAATGAGTGGGATTGAAATGTCATTTCCAAGTTTGAGTGCAGTGGAGTCTAGCACAGATTGAGGTTAAGTGCTTGTCCTCTTAGAAGATGTCTCTTCTGTCAGGAAAAATTTTCTTGAATGACTTGAGTCCATAAAAATTCAGTACTTAGCTCATAAAAGGCAGAAAATACTAACTCTATGATCACCCCACAGAGGCATGATGATGGGGCAAAGCTGGAGAGTGTGCACCTAAGGATTTGTCTCTTCTCTAGTGGTTTAAAGTATCAGTCAGACCTGCCATTTAGATCTTCCTGACTACAAACCAGCCATGAAGTGAAAGCCTGCATGTTGGCTTAGTGAGAACTGGTGCTGCATCTCAATGCTGGGACTTTGCTGAAACAGTTCCCAGAGAGGAGGTAGATGCCCCATCCCTGGAAACATTCAGGGTCAGGCTGGACAGGGCTCTGAGCAACCTGATCTAGTTGAAGGAGTCCCTGCTCACTGCAGGGGGGTTGGACTAGATGACTTTTAAAGGTCCCTTCCAACCCAAACCATTCCATGATTCTGTGATTCTGTGATTCTGTGTGGTAACAAACACAGAGTTCATAACCCAGCACTAGGGAAAAGTTTCTGGGATGTCTTCTTGAAACTAAACAGATGGTGAATCATGGCTTAAATTCTGAGTCACTGGCTCTAGTGACATATGCTTTCTCTGGGGTATAGAAAATACTCGTGTGCTCCATGAAATACCGTACAGTAATAGTGAAGGGCAGAACTCGTGGTCCAGAGTTCATCAGCCCAGCTACTTTCACTCCCTGTAGGGACCAGAGAGTGCGAAGAGGAGGTGGAGTCCAGGAAAAACTTGTGTCAATTCAACCTGCAGCATAAAATATAGTATCTGGTCTCCACCACGGAAATGCCAGCTGTTCCTTATTTATTAGATGAAATGAGATGTAGACCCTAACTTTGCAAGTTTCTATGACAGCTTGTCAGATAATTCAGTGGTTTCACGAGTTCAGAATTTCACTCATTCAACAGTTTTCCTAGTTCTTTAAATTAAGATGGGAAGGGGTAAGACAAGGAGAAAAGGGGCTAGAGACTAAGAAAGCACAGATCTGGAAAAGACAGACTGATTTTGAAGGTGAATGTCTTTTAGAAGGGAATAATTTCACATGTTGATACAATTTGGGAAGAATGGTAATTCAACTATAACAGATCGGCTGAATATACCAGCAAAGACACTGCTATATTTGTGTACATTTTTATCTACGTGATAAGCCCAGGACTGTCATTTTTCTACCTTTTTTCTGTTTGAGAACAAATGTACCTTGCAAGTCGAATATTTTTGTCTGGAAACCTTTCTGTGCACAAGACTATCCACAAAGTCCTACTTCACTGTACAAACAAAAACAAAGACATTCTATCAGCAATTGTTCAAATTAAAGACAATTAAATGCATTTCTTCAAAAAACCAAATACTCAGACGACAAGAAGTCTGGCTTTCAGCTACATGCTAAGGTCAAATTCATTGCTGCTGCCTTCCTCTCTGCTTGCTTTTTCCTTTAGGACTGCAGCTCTGCATTCGTGCCAACCATTTCCTTGTGCTGATATTGATACGGTGATGGCACAGCCTGGAGCTCTGGAGTGGGATGAGTTCCAGGTAATGTACAAGCACCATACACTACCCAGCTGCACACAGTGTTAGACTCGGGGGTCATTCTTTGAAGACAGGCAGATGTCTTTAGACCTGGGCCACCACCTTCTCGAGTCTTACCATAAACAATGTTCTAGTGTATCTTCCTAATTGAAGAGATGGGTTTCACAGTTTTCTGCTCTTCCTCAAACTGGGAAGAAATGAAGAAAGGAAGCCCTGGGAGAAGGTAAATGTGTGCAAGGTCTTGCTGTAGTGCAGGACTGAACTAGCAGGTTTGCTTGCCTAAAGGAATGGGATATGTGTCAAGTGAAGTCTCATAACTGCATTTTACTACAAATAATTTAATTTTTCTAGGATATGAGCTTCAGGAGATTTTTAAGGATACACAAAGTCCTTTCAAAATTCCACTGGTGCCAAGTGCAAACACACAGGCTACAGGCTATGTTCTTTACTCAGATGTGATGATGTGAATACCAGGAATTATCTCCTTATGGAACGTACCAAGGGTGTATGGCTCTGAAAGGTGCATATTGAAATCATGTGGCTCCTTTCAAACAATCCTATGTCCTTCCTAGACCTCTTCCCACATAGAGGGCCTACAATTCTCCCTTCTCCTTGCACAAGGTGGATTTGATTCTCAGGTATCTTTGCCCAGTAATCAAGACACTGTAGTTCTTTCTGTCACGAAGTTATATGCCAAGAACATCTCACTAGATCAGGGGATTAGCAGTAAAGTCTCCAGCTGTTCTCAAAGGTCTCTGTCTGCAATTTTCTCTCTCCAGCCCTGCAATTCACCCTGCAGCTTGTCAGAGCCAAAGACAGCCACCTGTTAATCAAATCCTGCATAGCAGCGTGAAACCACTTCTTGGCCTCTGAAGATGACTGTCCTAAGTCATTAATAATTTCACAATGTCTGTCATTTGTAAGAAAGAACTAGAGAAGAAAAATACAATAATTTCAGGTAGAAGATGGCCCAAAATGTCTTCATCCCATCCAGCTAGCGGAAGTCTCTATGTATCTCCATCGAGAGTGCAGTGTTCTGCAAACATAAAGACAGAAGAATAAGGGTTTCTGTCTTAGATGTAAATCAGATGGATCTGGGAGGATGAACACAGCAGGCCAGAAAGGAGGGAACATGATCAAGTGAGAGTGGAAACAAAGGAGGGGAAGAAAGTTCTGGAGATATTTGAGGACGGAGTATCAAGAACCGTTTGTGGAACACAGGTGTAAGCGTAGGTCCCATGTACCATCGGGCTGGTAGTGCTGATACTAAGGAAATACAAAGGGATTTAGCTACACTATGCTGCAATTAGTGATTTTTATCTAAGCACATTCCTGCAGGAGTAGGGTGTGGGTTCATCACTCCAGTTAGCACTGAAATGCAAATGCAGACCCTTTACCCTGGCCTGTCTACAAATATTTTGCCTTTTACTTGAGAGAGTAAAATCTAAGACTTTCACAAAAAGCATTAAACGTCTTATCCTAATTGCTTAGTTCTCTTAGTACTTTTATTGTGCTAGGAGATCTATGAAGGATTTTTATTTTGGAGGCTGATATCATGTTGGTTTCCAGATGATATTGTGTAAGAATGAGACTCCACAGCTGTTAAAGAAGTAACAGAAAAAATAGAAGCCCCACCATATATTTAGATGAAGTGTAATTTAACCATAACTCTGAATAAGTTGTCACAGCTTTATGCATTCTTGCGTTTCAATGGCTGGTAGGCAAACAGCAAAGATGCCAGGACAAACACTGGGCAGCAGTAATGATTTTCCTACCCTTTCTCTGCAGCCATCTGTTTCACAAGAGCTCTCATTCCTGTGGATCTAGTCCAGGATATTCAGAAACCCAGAAATACAGCTTAATATTTTATTCTTCAAATCTGAACCAAGGAGAATGTGAAAATCTCAGGAAGTGGCTGTGCTTTCAAATAAACCTCTGTGGATTTCCTGTCAGAAGTGATGGCCTTTAGCAACTGAAGAAAATAACGAGGCATCTTCAAAGCAACACTAACTTCCATGAAATGTCTCTTCAGACTCCATATTACTAACTGAAGGAATGAATCTGCCTTCTTTAAAACAAAAACAAAAACAAAATCTCTTTTCAAAGGAGAACTGGATATAAAGAAATGGACTGTCCAAATGTATCCTATTTACTCAAGGTGTTAGTCTAAATATTCAAAAAAGAACATGAGTTTCTGTAAATTAAATGAGAATTTGATGTAAGAGGTTGTTGGAGCAGAGCAGTTGTCTTTGAAGAGTGTGATTTTGCTGCTTTTGGCCTTTTGGCTTTGTCTTCAGGTTTAAGGCCAAGTTTTACTTGTAATCAGATTACTTAATCTCAAACAGGTTGCAATTGTAGAATTACCCCTTAAAGACATAAGTACCAAGTAGATTTATCTTCAAAAGAGCAAGCAGCACCAGAAAAGTGTAAGCTCTGCAGGGTCACTCATGAGCCCATGGAAAAGCAGAAACCTGCAGACATAGAAAGTCAGGACCAGTTTTCCAACTTGTGTGACCCCACACTACAACTAAAAGTACCAAAAAGAAGAGGAATCTCCATCCAAGCCTCCGGCAGTAGCGTGCATCATCCTGGAGTAAAAGACCAAAAGGTATGGCTACGTAGATGAGAAAAATTGTCAATAGTTAGATCATTTTTTTTTATAGTCTGCTCCTGGTGCTGTTTTAACAATGAGTGTTATTCATTACATGGCTATGCAGCCAACCGGATTCAAGCTTTATTAAAACATGGCTAATTGCAAGAGTTTGGAATCAATTATAATGGATAATGGAATCCAGTCCAAAATACTATGATGTTTTAAAATAAAAAAAAAATACATTTCAAGGTTTTTTATGGACTATTTTTGCTTCTGCATGGAACTGTGGAGCTCAGTCTTCATAAGAGCTGAGGAAGATGTTCTCTACCTCCAGGAGTGCACAAAATTCATTTATCTGGAGAAAATCTGTGACTTTGAACACCAGTTTGATTAAAGCAGCAACAGCAACTAAAGAAACAAGCAGTTATTTGATCAAGGCTTTATCTCTCCCCCTTTAGACTTCTGCAGATACAGATCTGAATGAGTCAGAGAGGTTATCCTGGTGACAAGCAGAAGAAAATACGTACTTTGTCAGGTGGGAGTCACTTTATCCTAAGATGGGTGTTTATAACAGAACAGATGCAAATGCAGTAAGGTGGAGCTATATGACTAGCTCGGAAGTACACGTCTACAGCACAGCTGTAGGAAGTTCAGTGAGATAAATTCTATCCTTATTAACACAGGGATATGAGAGCTAAAATGTGGTTTTACAACAGCAGCAAGAAAATAAATTGCAATCTGATAAATGCCCAAGACTTACAGAACAGGACATGCTCTTTAGTCAGAGTTACAGCAGATTTTCAAAGATATGATGACAGAATGGATGAAGAGGTACTTTATTTAGGGATGCTCATGAAAGGGACCAAAAGGAAGGATGTGTGGGCATGCTCTGACTGACAGCACTGGATCGATTCCATTGCCTCTTCTGTCCAGTACTTGGTTACAGGAATTGCACATTGAACTGTGGCTCTAAAAATAATGCACTCAGCCATCTCTGCAGTAAATATATTTAAAAATCCTGGTTTGCTTTTCAAGTATGTCCACACACCAAAACATATATTTTTGATACAGTTTAATAGAGACAGCCATGAATTCTCCATTAAGTACAGTTGGATTATAAGTAACCTTTGGATAAGAATCTTTTATTGACTGCTTTATTACAATAGTAATAAATCAGCTTGAAGTGACCAAAGTGATAGAAAGAGTCAAAAGAAGAGAGAGATCAAAGCTCTTTTAGTCCCTTTTTTTGAACTACTAAGACTTTATTTTTGTTTTTTTTTGTAATAATTCATAGAATCACAGAGTAGTTTGGGCCAGAAGAGACCTTTAAAGGTCATCTAGTTCAACCCCTCAATTAGTGTGCCCTGGATAAAGTCAAAAGGGATAAAACTCAGAAGTGTTTCTTGGTCACTGTAGCAGTTTGTCTCTTTTTCAATGAGTCTTACCTCCTTTTCCAGACTCACTGGGAGTCTATCCTAAAGAGTTTGGGGAACTCTTTCATGTTGAGATGTGTTTCCTGGGAAATATACATATCTAGAGATATAATCTGGGGCTATAGTCTTCTGAGAAACCATATTTCCTGATCTTGCTCTGGTGCAGACATCCTACCTTTTGCATCCTCCAGCCTGGAGCAGGGCAGATATTTTGCTGCCTTTTGCATAGTTTCTTCGTGTTTCAGATAAGAGTTGAAACTCTGCTGAAGTGACTGTCCAAGCTGTTTAGCAGGACATCAAATTAGCTTTTGTTTTTTAAAATCTCTGTCTTATCTCAGATGTTCTTGACATAATTTAGTGTACTGAAGTGTGAATCCTGACTTACCTCCTTATGTTCCATAGGGACTTACTTCTGTCTTCATTTTGCCTATGTTATGAAGTTTGGATCCAAAGTGAAGTCTTGTTTTAGGTGAGATTTTGGACCATCCCTAGAGCTTTTTGTTTGGGTCAGAAGATTGTGCTCTGAATCTCATTTATTTCTACAAAACTGTAGAAAGTATAACGTAGTCTAATTTTTCCAGATGATTGCCAATGAAAATGACTGACTTCCATTTTATGAGATCTCCACCATGTGGATGGATTTTATTGACTGGGCTATGAACTTCAAAAAGGAGTTTAGCTCTTTACATTTCCTCAAGTTTTAGTCATCCAAGTTATTACAGAACACAAATAAGAAAACACATTTTAAAATGATAACTTTTTTCGTGGGGCTGTCCCTTGTGATTATTTTTTTTTTTAAGTTTACTGTGATTATTTTTGCTGATTAAGAAGCTTTGTAGTCCACTGGAATGGAAAGTATTTGATAAAAAATGAATGTAATGGGACTTGTAATGGTCCAAATAGATACAATAATTCCCTTTGATTTATCGTATCCCTTATTATCTCTTCTTGTAAAACAAGTAGCAATTCTCATTCCTCCAAGTCACTGGCAAAGAATTCATTCTGGATCATGAAGTAATGCAATAGTCAGAGGATTTAGAGTGGTCAGAACCCTTACCAGCAGTCAAAATGCCAAAAGCCACCTCGGTGCCAAGTGCACCAAGACACAGCTCTGCTTGTACTGACTTGGACAGCTATTGCAAAAGTCCAAGGACCTAAGAGCTAATAGTCTTCCAGACTATTTAACAAAATAAGTGGCTTAGTTGGTGAACACAGCCTTTGTTTATAGTCCTGAGATTTATACTACGAAAATCTGTAGGTCACATTTCCTGGCTGCTTTGCTGAGCAGGGCTGTAGGGCTGTTCTTCTGTAGGCTTCAGTTGGCCAATGTCAAACCTCACAGTCATTTTCACAGCTTTAGTTGTAAGTTGGTGCTCATCCTGTCTCTGAAAAAGGGCTTGGAAATGCAAAGGGAGAGGAGAAAAAAGTGTAGAAGCCAGAGAGCAAATATGAAGGTATAACAGTTTATCTTTAAAAATAGCTCTCATGATTCTTTTAAGCATTTGTCTGAACATTGCAAATGTGAGGCAGGTGGTGTTGTAGTCATAGGATGGTTTGGGTTGGAAGGGACCTTTCAAGGTCATCTAGTCCAACCGCCCTGCAGGGACATCTTCAACTAGATCAGGTTGCTCAGAGCCCCATCCAGCCTGACCTTGAATGTTTCCAGGGATGAGGCATCTACTATCTCTCTGGGCAACCTGTGCCAGTGTCTGACCACCCTCATCATAAAACATTTCTTCCTTTTATCTAGTCTGAATCTCCTCTCTTTCAGTTTAAAACCATTACCTCTTTTTCTATCACTACAGACCCTCCTAAAAAGTCCTTTCACATCTTTCTTATAGGCCCCCTTTAAGTATTGAAAGGCCGCAATAAGGTGTCCCCAGAGCCTTCTCTTCTCCAGGCTGAACAATCCCAAGCCTTGTCCCGCAGCATGCAGCATGGACCAGCTCCTTCTCCAGCACATACACCAGTAGCACACTGCAGTCCCACTGAGCAAGTGGCACAACTTGTTTCATGCTGGCTGTGACCCCTGTGGAAATTCTTAAAACCTACTGAAGGAAAGGATGCAGCAGTGGCTTTCCTCTGGCTTCCATCTCCTGCCGTTACAGAGATGGCAACTGCTGGGCAAGATACTTGGAGTTGTGAAGGTAATGGAGGAGAAAATGCTGTGATCCAGCTGTGAGAGTTTAACAGAAAGATCCAGAGGTACATGAATTAGCCTTGCTATGTGGTATCAAGAGTGCCAGCCAGATGCAAAATAAACTCCCAAAATTCTTCACAAGTCAAATGTAACTGTCTTGTTTTTCCACCTCTCCTGTCTGCAGAATGACTCAGGGTATGTTTTTCCTGAATATTATCTCCTCTGCCCTCTTAACTGAAAAGGCTGCTCTATTCTCTACATGTCCCTCAATATCAAAATAGAGGGTTTTAAGCACTGATAGATGTTTTCTGCTATTTTTCCATTTCCTTTCAAATTAAAATTCTGCAGAGCCTGTTCACCCTATTTCAATGAAGACTCTGCTTCTATTTCACATTTAAGGCAGTTGTGAAGGAAAGAAATGCCATGCAAAATGAAAGATAATGACCTCAAGCTAGAAGACTCAGGCAAATGGAGTCTAGGAAGGGGTATAGGCTGACAGAACTCTTTTAAACACAATATAGATGAACTGCATGTTTGTTTGTTTGTTTAGAATTTTAGATTTAGAGAAGGTTTTTTTAGATTTATAGATTTTTTTTTTTTTTTTAGATTTTTGTTTGTTTAGAACTTAGATTCATATTGCAGCTTTGTTGCAGCACTGACTTATCGAGCAGTCCAGGTTAATGCACTATTCAGGTGGGTGGCAATTGAGCAACACAAAAACATTAATGAACTGGCAGAAATTTAGAGTAAACCAGCAATTAATTATGTGTTAATTACACAACAATGATCATGTTAGAAAAAAAGATTTTCAAAATCTAGCCAAGTATAACATAATCTAATGACAGTCCTAGGGACATAGAAAGTAGCTCTGTGTGTATTACATACAAGCATATGTAATTTTAAATTTCAGAGGGACCAGGGGCCATGAGGTAAGACTATGAGTAATAGGATGAAGTTATGCAAAGGAAACTTTAAGATGAATTACAGGAAAAAATAATTAGCTCCACTGAGGTAGTTTAGACTCATAATTCCCAAAGGAAGCAGGAAAATCCCAATATATTTGTCACCTAAAAACAACGTATTATATATTCTAGCCAGTAGATGTTTTGAGACCGGTCCCTTACTGGCCTCTGTGGATTACAGTAGGTATCTAATAGCACATTTTAATCAACTCAGCTTTCCACAGCCTGTTTGCCTAAAGGCTCAGATGAAACTTTCTATTGTGTCTGTATGCCTAAAGAAATATGGATTTGCCTGATGGGATTTTTAGAAGCACCTTAGAAGAAAAATCAGTCCTACCTGAATTTTTAAGCTCCTAAATATCTTCAGAGTGTGATCTCTAGTGCAAAGATTGAGAGTTTATGTGAGTATCATTAAGTAAAACTTTCAATTAATAAAATTATCTTGGGGCAATCAAATCATTTGGGAAATGCTGAAGATACTATACTTCAAATACAGCTTTGGAATTTCTAGTAATGTCAGATACAATAGATAATTACTATCATATACAATAGTAAACAGAACATTTCAAAGTGAAAAGACTGTTTTACAGTTTTTCTTCTCAGGTATGTAAGAAGTGACCAATTATTGCTGTGGAAGTATTTCTGGGGATCATCTTCTTTGTGGTCTGTGAATGATGGAACACACAACACTTTCCACTGAATAGGATGAGAAAAACTATTCTGTGTCAGAAATCAGAAAGTTATTTTTCCAGAATCAATAGAAAAATTATGAGTCTGAAACAATCAGTAAAAAACACGTCTCCAGCAACTGCTAACAGGTTAAAGAGAACCTTCCTTTGTTCCTGAGGCTGTCCACAGAAACCATCTCTTAACTAGAGAGTTACCATGAGGTTAATGAGAGAAATGAAGTAACTATAGAGACAGCCCTTCCTTTCCCACTCCAGTACCAGGAGAAGTTGCAGAACAACTCCCAATCCCTTTGCAGCCCTCACCCCATGCCCCATCTCAGTGCAATACTTTCTTCTTCCTATAACAATTTATTTCTGCCTCCACCTTCTCAGCAGCTGACTTCCAACAGCAGGGAAGATACAAGCAATTTATTTTTTCCCATTTGTGCTGGCAGCTATTTCTGCTGCTGTCCCTTCACTTTTGGCATGGCTCAGAGAGATTTTTCTGCTGGGAACTCAGATTGGAGAGGACACCTGAAACAGGCTTTGTAGATTCTGGTGACATTTGCATTTATAAATGCCCAACTGACTTGAAAATCATAGCCCTGGAAGTGTGTCCATGGAAGTCAATGTATGGTCACGCAGTCCTAACTCATCAGGTTATTCTGCCTCTGGTGGTTTAAGTCACCGTGTTCAAGTGACTAGTCAAGTTCACGGGCACTTTCTGGGCAGAGCTCAGATGTGGTAAATCACTAAACACCAGAAGCTTTACTAGTTTCTAGCTATTTGAGGTTCCTATGTGCTCAACCACTTTTGAGAATATAATTTGGAAGATGAAACCACTCAAGGGTTTTAAAAATTTTTCTTTAACTCTATATATTTAATGGATGGTTTTGAAAGTCTTGAGCACTTCTAAAACTACTCTTAAAATTCTCTGTAAGTCACATGAATTTACAAGATCACTAAGGCATGTTAGTAAATTTCAAAGGGATTAGATTTTATTTGGATACTTACAATGATTTGTAAATTATTTCTAACTATTTAATGTTTTTTTCCAAGACTGGAGAGGGTTATTGTCATGATGATCCTATCAAACCTACTGAATCTTGACTTATTTTGATTGGGAGGCTGTTAATAATTGATTTTCATTCCCAAATGACTGAGAATAAAAATTACAAACCAAAACTCTCAAGAATAAGTCATTATCCCCTCAGATTTTGTGTAAAGTTGCATACTAGATTTCAATTTAGGGTATGAGTGTTATGGTATTTCATTCTACTAACAATTAAAATAATGGAATAACTCCCGAAGGAGTGCTGAACTGCTTATGTTCTGATCTCAGTTCCAATTAAGAAAACAAATTAAATATAAGGGTAGGTGTGATATCCTTAGCTGTATAAATCACCATAATTGTACTGAGTCCAGTGGAATTACATCATTTTATGTCAGCTGAGGATCTGACCCAAGCTTGCTGGATGATTAAACTTCCTCACATATTCCAAAGTTTATGGAAATTACATTTTTATGTATAAGTCCTCCCTTCAGCACCTGCCAGAAAGGTTAACAAATAGATTCACTGTGCTATAAACCTAATGCTTCCTTTTCCTAAAATACATAAAACTTCTGGAGCAATATTTCATTCTTAGCATCTGTCACGCCTATTTGCTAAATACTAAACAAAGACACACTTTTTCCAATAATCTCTTTTTCTAACTATTTCCTTTCACATGCTTCTCTAAACTATTCTTTCCAGGTCCAGTTACAGATAGAAAAGCAAAATTTGCCAAATAGGATTAAAGTCATGGTATGTCTAGTATAACCCCAGAAGCACCCATGCCAGTGAAGGATGAAAAAATGGAGCAATCAGTGGAAGCAAGATATCTGAATGGCATTATTATCACGGCGTGCACTTCTAGAAGTATCTACTGCTTCGTTGCTCATGTTATGATCATTGTGAGCATCGTTCTCCACTGTCTGGAGTTTGTATAAATCCATGTGCCCATCTCGCCTCTTCGCATATGGATGGAAGGGCTTATGGGAGAGTCTCTGTGGCAGGAGAAGCACTATAGAAACCATACCATGAGAAAGGCTTGGAACAAAGCTCACATTCATGGATGCAAGATAATCCAAACAGGAGATAAAAGGTCATGGGAAACTAGGCGCCATCACTTCTGCTGCTTGTGGAACTACTTGTTTATATCTAGTTTCCGGATGAAGCAGGAAATACAGAAATATCTCAAAACTGGTTCTTCCTTTGATGTTTTAAAGTACAAATGGGAGGAGAAATAGCTGGATTCCTCCATCGTGATTTCACAGATGTCACTGTGGTGTACCCACCCTTAGACAAACCAGGAATAAAACAGGGAGAGATAGTACCACCATGGAGCACAGTGTAGAGATTCTGTGGTGACTCTATTCCCTTAACCTTGCTCACATAACCTGGGACCCGTTGGCATCACTGTGCCTTCAGTTTCAGATCCAGAATTCAATCTGCTCCAGTGCAGGGAAATTGCCTCCTTTGTTCAGGATGAGTGCAGTTAGATTCCTTCTTGTGCATGTTCTTGCATGTTGTGAGGAACTGCACTGTGGACTTGTCT
>NW_010317032.1:60207-61715 GCF_000700745.2 Antrostomus carolinensis | reverse complement strand
TCCAGAACACCTGCAATACATTGATGATATTGTGTGGGGCAATACAGAAGAAGTTTTTGAGAAAGATTATCTGAATCCTTCTGAAAGCCAGCTTTGCCATAAAACAAAAGGTCAGGGGACCTGCACAGGAGGTGCAGTTCTTTGGAATGAAACGGCAAGATGGACATTGTCAGATCCCAATGGATGTGATCAATAAAATAACAGCTATGTCCCCACCAACTAACAAAAAGGAAGCATAAGCCTTCTTAGGTGGTGTGGGTTTCTGGAAAATGCACACTCCAAATTACAGACAGATCATGAGTCCTATGAATGGGACTGTCCTGGTTTTTTCTAGGATACGGTTAATTTTCTTCTTATCACAGGGACTCATTTCTGAAACAATCTCATAGACACTTGGGCCGAAGAACATGGCATGGTATACCATATTCCTTATCATGCACCAGCCTCCATGAAATTTGAACAATGCAATGGACTGCTAAAATCCACACTCAAAGCCATGGGTGGTGAAACTTTCAAACACTGGGACACACATTTAGCAAAAGCCACCTGGTTAGTCAACACCAGAGGATCTGTCAACTGAGCTAGCCCTGCCCAATTAGGAATTTTATGTACTGGGGAAGGGGACAAAATCCATGTGGCTCACATTAAAAATATGCTGGGAAAAAGTCTGGGTTATTCCTGCCTCAGATAAAGGTAAACCACTTCGTGGGACTGCTTTTGCTTAAGGACCTGGGTGTACTTGGTGGGTGATGCAGAAAGATGGGGAAGTCCAATGTGCACCTCAAGGAGATTTGATTTGGGGTGAAAATAGCTGATGAATTGCTATATCATCATTGCTATGGTTGCTGTGTATTATACTAAGAGCTTTATATTGAGAATTTCCCCAGGTTAATGCAGAATGAACTCCAATGTAGCCAGAGTTGGTGTCCGACAACTTCTTTGAGATCAAGATCTTTAACCCACAGACCCTGAGCATGGACCACACCAGATACACCAACTACAAGCTCCAGATGTAGCATGCAACAGAGACTACACACCATCCTCCTGCCGAGTCCAATGTCACCTGCTTCATTGACAGTGTAAACTTCACATCATCTCTCCTACCTTGAAAGACTGTCATGACAGACAGAACCCAAGGTAATGGACTAAATGAACTCAAAACACACTTCAAAGGAATAGTTCATAAACTAAGGGAATAATATTTGTGTATATATATATATACGGTTATACTGAAATTTATTTTAAAATGTGGAACCTAAACATGACATAAATGGTATGGAAAAAGGGGTGTATACTGTCCACTGTTTTGGTTTCAGTATGGGATTTGTTACGAGAAGAATGTTGATAAGGTACAAGGACATTGTGTTTGGGTAGTTTGCAAGTGCAAAGGACTGGGAGGGAGAAAGTGTAGTAGTTAGCAAAACTGGAGTTGACAGTTGGATATGCCAACAAGATATTCCATATCACATCATGTTCAGTATATTAACTGGGGCTGACCAGAAAGGGGG
>NW_010317032.1:10892-59943 GCF_000700745.2 Antrostomus carolinensis | reverse complement strand
TGGAGGGTGTGAGTGGCTGTGTCTTGTTTGGCTGCCAGCCAAATTAAGCTATTTCACCATGTTAGGGTGAACAAGACCAAAGGTCAAAAAAAATAAACTCAGCAAACCTCAGCAGCACTCAGGTATTTGGGTACAGCAGGGAGGGAACAAGGTGGGAGAGCAGGAGGTAATATCAAGTTGCGCCTCTGAGGTGAAATGGAGGTGGTACACTGAACAGCTACCAAAACAGATTTTTGTGTCTAATTCACCACCTGGAACATCTAGTCTTGAAGACCTCACAGGCTGGAAAAAAGTAAATGGGGAAATAGCATTTGGCAGGGACATACTGGCCAGCGAAGCCTTGAAGGAGAAGCCAGAAGCTGAGGCCCAGCTTACATTACTTGTACATACTGTACACACATCCTGCAGCATAGTGCTGATATTTAATGCTGCTTTCCCAGGGGGTTGGCTTAACAATTTTCCTACCAGATTAATTATCCCCAGATTATCAGGTAGTTACACAAACTTCATCATCAGGGTTTGTTTTACTGGTGGGTTGTTTTGAAAAAATAGGCAGAAATGCAGTTTCAGTATTTCACAAACTAGATTTTTTATCACTTGCCTGGAGGTCACCAAAAGAAATCCCATCTAGGAGGGCCATTACTGGGCACTCTTGCCAATTCCTAGCTAAAATCTTGTGCTTAAGAAACAGGTCTGAGAACTTTCAAGAAATTAAATCCTATTATGTTTTAGTACATCTAAGTGCCTAATTCCCCTGGTAGTAGTTTACTTCATTTTCTTTTTGAAATGTAATATTTTTAATGCATTTTAAATTAATGGCTGTTAGTGCAAAGGACTTTGATTTAGACAATAGGAATTTGAATATGCTTCCCATAAAAGCCTTCAACACAACTCCTACATTTGAGGATAAATGTGCCAATATGCACACTTGCCTTAGAATGCTTATAAGATTGCCTGAGTGCTATTTTTGTCAAGAAAATAGTTTGATCCTATTAAACACACAGTATTCACCTCAAGAAGCATTATTTCACTAAAGTGTACCTAACAGAAGATCTAGAGGGACAAAATTATAAACAGGATTAAATAGAGTTTGCCATGGACATGAGCCAAAGAGAGGTAGAGTTGATACACATCCTAGAAAGGCAATAAGCAGTACTTCTCTGGTCTGAGAGCAACAATTTCCCAGCACTAAGCTGCAAGAACCATCCTGCAAGTAATACTAGTGCAAAACCATATCATCCCTCAATCTCACGCTGGCCATTTTTCATGGTCTGGAAGTTGCAGTCTTGCAACTCCTTTTTGAAGGAAATGTCAATCCTGCTTTTGCATCCAGTAACAAAATAGAATATCATACTTCAAAAAAAAAAAGCTAAACCTCTGGTTACCTGCTGTTTGCCTTTAGGTTAGCTTTAGGGCATATTTCCCTTTAGACAGCTTCATGTTAGAAAGTCCTACAAGAACTACTAAATGTGAAGATGTGGATACAACCTTTGACTAAGAGTCCCTAAGCCACAGATTGCTGAAAGCAATTGATGGATTGGGAAAAGCCTCATTTTATGCCTGCCTGCTCTCATATTCTTTCCTTAAAGATCAAGAACTGGCAGCTCTCCAATCCACTAGAAATCAGGCCCACTAGAGCAGGATACATACACCTTTGACATAATCTTCCATTCCTGTATTTCTTCATCCAAATATTTCATACTAACAAACATGTCAAATATAATTGATCTTTCAAGGTATCATAGAAAGAAGGTTAGTGTTACAGCAAAATACTAATCCACCATTTCTGCAATGTATTTTCAAGTAAAATCTTTTGAATCTCACTGTTTCTTGCTTTTCTCACCTGTAAGCTTAATATCTTCTTCCCTGGGAAGAGTTTACTTCATTATATTTAAGTTCCTCAGGTAGAAAATAACACATATGTGAAAACTGGCTTTCAGGGGTTAAACAAACAGAAGAGCATTAAGCTTCTACTTTTCTCTAGGGATCATCACTATAGAGTCTTTATTGTTCTTGAGAGTATTGGTCATTTACACAAAACCAGCCTACACCCGCAGGTGAGGCAGGCAAGTTATTTTAGAAGATGACTGTTTCAGAGATGCATTACTAAAGAGACAACAAAATGAGAGTCTCCAAAGGACCTAGTGCTTTTAAAAGCAAAATAAGGCTCCCTTCCCCTCCTTGAATATATGCATACATTTGGACTAGAAAGCTTCAGAGATTTTTGTGAAAAAAGTATAACTGGAAAATGTTTGCGTTCTCTTGGGCAGCTTCATTTACTGCATATGTTTCAAATGTTAGTCATCTATTCCTATCAGAAGTGTAGGAGTCCCAGCAGAGGAATCGCAGCTGTAGCCAAGAGAAGATCTGAGATGTTTTGCTTTGTTTGCTGCTAAATCAGCTCCCAGGAAATGGCTAAGTTTGGGGTTTATGTAAAGCACAGAAACTGTTTGAAGAGCAAGCTAGGAAAGATTTTTGCTCACTCTGTAAGATAAATTTAGGAAAAAATCCTACCACTCAAAAATTTATGTAAACATTTGTCAGCATGCAAGTTAAAAATAGTTTATTGTAATTCCCATGTCTAATGGCTCATATTACATAACCTTGACTACATATCCTGAGCACAACATCCAGCATCACATCTGAATTTCCAGACTAAAAGAGATAGAGCGTGCTACCCCTGCAGCCACTCTTGATGAGGAATGTCTACTATGTATTTTTATATCCTATAACACCTGAAATAGACAAGGACTGATAGAGCAAATATACACCTAAAGAGAACATATATGCCACTTCTTCCTGGAAAAGTGTGTGCTTAGTACTGCATAGACAGGGCTCAAACTGGTTGTGTTTTTCTTCCTTCAACTCCTCTTGTTTGGATTTTAACAAGCAATCCAAAGTTAAAAATAAAACCAATAAAAAGTAAGATTAACTAAAGTATGAAGACACGATTAGCTCAGATTACCTGGGGCAAACAACAGAAATCCATCTCTTGCCAGAACCTTTGTCATATTTCCAAAAGAAAACTGGCTCTTAGAAGTTACACAGAAGAAGCTCTACCTCAGTTGGGAAGGGAACATGTCAGGGATTTGGAGGAAGTGGAAAGAAGGAGCCCTGGTTTCCAAGAGAGTCCATTCAGTAGGCTTTGAGCACCAATGCTGATGCCTTGGCTCATGTCACACTCTCCGTTATTGGATACCTGTCCAGGCATCTCTTGCTAAGAGGAGAGTCATGTCAGACTGTCTCTCTTGAACTTATATCATGAACAGGAAGAATAGTCCAAGAGACACTTTCCATCCCTAAGTTTCAGTTGAACCCTTCTCCAGGGGAGGAAGAGCACCTACCATCAGTCTAACAAGATCAGAGTATGAAACCTTGTCAAATAGCTATTAAGTTCAAGCAACTGAGTGCTACAAAGTCCATTGTGCCCAAATCTACAAATTATGGGAGAAAGATCTGTTATTCTTTAACACCCTGCCCCTTATGGCTTTGTTGTTAACCCCTTCAGCTTGCCCCTCAAATTTGTAAGAGTTCAGGAGATTCAAAGATGGAAAATTTTGGCAGATGCTCCCAGGAAGATCACTGGCAGTTAAGAGGGACCATGCCTCTGTCCTCTCTTCAGGACGCAGAGTAGACATACTGAAAATCTCGACATACAAGACCTTCAAAAGAGCACCTCCCTGAATAGTATGCTGCAAGCTACAGCCTGCTTTGCTGCCTTTCTTTAACTTGCAATGCTTTGCAAAAAAGATTTTGAGCATCTTTCAGTCACTGAAAGCAAAACTGTAAGATGAGGTACCTAAAACAAAAAGCAATGCATGGAAATAAAGAAACAAGTTTTACTTGTTTACTCTTTTTTCCTTCTGGAACAAATATCATGCTCAACTTCCAATTCTATTTCAGGTCTTGCTTGCTCACACCAGGAGTTTCTGGTCTTCCACTGAGAGAACACTAGAGTACTGAAGACTGAACCCTCTTTCCTGTGTGGGACAACATGTACTGTTTTGGAAGAATTAGGATAACATAAAAAATTCATATATGCCCTAATGACACTATGCTAAAAATCAAGCATTTGGCAGATTGGCTGACTGATAATAGAGGCCAAAATATTTCTATTGAATAGTACACAGAAGGAAAGGGCTCGACAACCTTAATCTAATTTTTTATTCTCATGCAGCCTGGGGCACTGGGCCAGATCCTCAGCTCACATAAGTTTCAGTAGTGTTGTGGCCAATTACTGTTCTGTGCCATAAAAGTTTCAATGCTCTGATGAATGGCAGTAAATTAATTACAAGCAGCACAATATTTTTCATGACTTAATATCCATATTTGTAATAGAGCACAGAGGATTTCAGCACTTACTTACTGCAAATAAATAGTTACACCAAGGAGGACTCCCAAGTGCCCTAGTGTCTCAAAGCTGGAGGATCAAGTGGCAATGTATCACCGTATCACAGCTCACATGGTCAAGGAAATAAATCCTTAGTTATGCATCCTTTCTCTGCTGATGTTTCCCATTCTGCTGTTTAAAAAGCAAGCAAACCTCTTTGAGAGCATATGTCTACCCTTTCACAACTAGTTCTCACACACTATATTGCATAAAGTTTAATTGTTAAAGGACCTATCCAACACCCAATGGAGCCAACACTAGTTTGATTCCTGAAGCTGACATAGTAGTCAAATATCAAACCTGAAAAGCATTTAAGACTCCTTCTCCTTATAACAGTGTGCACTATTGATATGATCCGAAGAGCAAAGGCATTCACACTCCTCCTGACTTAGAGCAAGCTTCACATCAGGTTCTTTATACTGTAAATATGGCCTCCCAGATATGATGGGACTACCATGCTAAAAGCTACACCTGGATCTTGGATGAGGCTCAGGCTCTCATCCGCATTCTAGCTTTGGAATAAATGTGGTTTCTTCACTTAGTTAAAAGCAACACCTTGCACTTTTAGGTTAAGGAAGTCATAGAAACAAGTCTCAGGTCTAAAACTAGACTAATCTCTAGATTCTTCCATTGCTATTTAAAACTCCAGTACTGTAAAAGAATTCCAAATGCTTCCAAGCATCCCTACAGCAGTCAATAATACTATTTACCTATACAAAATATATCTACCAATAAGTATTTATAGGATCAAAGGCCATTTTATGTACAAAGTTTTAATTTATCTTAGCTTATGCATTCACTAGTTAAGATCATCTGTGCACAGAACTTAGAAACCATTTAATTATTAAATCCCCTGCTTGAAACATATATTCCTGTAATCTTCTGGCTTCCATTAAAAAAACTTAAGACCCTGGAATTTGTGAGTGTCAGGAAAATCATGCCAAACACTATTGAACCAGCAGAGATTATTTAAATTTAAAAAGGTTAGGTTAGATTTCTTAAATTATCCTGTTGATCTGATGAGAAAGCATACCCTTTACAGAAAAAAAAAAAATAAAAATAAAAAAAAATTCTAACATAGTAGGACTTTTTGTCTGCCTATATCATAATGATTTCCTCAAGCACTTTCAGACAAGATGAGTTCACCCACAGATAATTAGTCTAGGTCTCATGATAAACCTGCTTTGCACAAATCGAGATGTTTAACTTCAATCAAGCTAAGTGAACGCTTATGTTATAAGACAGGTAATCAGTTACAGCACTTAATACTGTAAAACAGCAGTTAAGACTATATCTACTGAAAACAAATCCAGGTTTCAGGGAAAGGCAAGAGGTACTTTTTAGCTCTAAGAAAATTCCTTTTATTTTTCCTTAAAATAGATGGAACACACCCATTTTTAAGATCTCATGTTTACTTTTTCAGCAGAAAAGCCTAGCAGAGCACTTCACATGGACTTGAGAGATTTAGATCCTCTTGTCACACTAGATAACTGCTCTCCTAAGTGGCATCAAGGAAACTGCTTTTGTCCCCCACACCTTGGGATCTACATTTGCAAAACAGGATAATGATATTTGCCTCATCTATGAATTACTGAGAGCTACTGAGAGAAAAGCAGTATGGAGCAATAATTAATGAAGAACTAAGTACATGTTCTTTGTAAAGAGTTAGCCATGTGCATTAGATTTGCTTTAAACATTGATTTTATAATAGCTACCCTTCTCCTTTGCTTTGATTTCAGTCTTGCTGGACCACAATGAAATGATACTTAGTCACCCCTTGGCTGTGACATTTCAGCATGTACAAGAAACATAAATGTGTTGGGTTTTACAGCAAGGTTTTGGTAGCCCGGGGGCTACAAGGGCAGCTTCTTGCGAGAAGCTGACAGAAGCTTCCCCTATGTCAGATAGAGCCAGTGCCAATCAGCTCCAAGATGGACCCACCGCTGGCCAAGGCTGAGCCCGTTAGCAACAGTGGTATCACCTCTGGGATAATGTATTTAAGAATGGGGAAAAAGTTGCTGCACAACAGCAAGTGCAGCCAGGAGAGAGGAGCGAGAATATGTGAGAGTAACAACTCTGCAGACAGCAAGGCCAATGAAGGAGGTGGAGGACATGCTCTAGGCACCAGAGCAGAAGACCATGGTGAGGCAGGCTGTCCCCCTGCTGTCTGTGGAGGTCCATGGTGGAGCAGACATCTACCTGCAGCATATGGAGGACACCACACCAGAACAGGTAGATGCTCCCTTCCAGATCCCAGTAATTATGATCCTTCTAATATTAGGTGATGGGGACAACTGTCTCCTGAGACAGATTTATTTCATATGTGTCACTGAACACATCATTTTTAAACAGGACTAACTGCAGCTTGAGCACGTAGCCACATAGTATCAAAGGAGAAGCTTATTTCCGAATAACTGTGTTGAAGAAGTTCCCTTCACAGCAGTGAAGCTTACACTTGGTAATAAGTAGCTGCACAACTGAGTCTCCAAAGCAGTGACCTCATTCTGAAAAGCTCTGCTTTCCAACACCAGACCTGGGGTCCATCCATCCATATCCTTGAACTGTACCAAGTCTTAAAAAAACCCAAGAAATAAAAAAAAAAAAAACCCAAAACCTGTAGAATACATCTTCTATAAAGCTTCAGTAGGTGTTAAGTTTTTTTGACATTATTAACAGTACTTACACATAAAGTTGTATATTATGTTTCTCCTATCTATGGGATGAAACACCTGCAAACTCCAGCAGCATATCTGGCAGGCTCTCAAAGATCCTACCTTCAGCATTGAAGAGGTGGTAACACACCAGCAAGTCTTCCTGTACACCCACATCCATGTGCATAACTGTTTTTTTTATCAAGTGCACTGAACTGACAGCCTTTACCAAACCCCCCCTTAATTTATGCAGAAATAAATCCAAAAGACAAATAGGAACACAAGTTGCCACATCACTCCACCCTCCCTAGATCTTGAAGGGGAACAATCACTACCTTGACTGACCAAAATGGAGTTACTTTTGAGAAGCATGGAGCAGATTAGGGTTACGTGGCAATAGTCACTGCCCTCAGGTCCCTGACAGACATGAGAAAACACAGTCTTTCTCTCCAGGAAAAATTAGCATTTAAAAACAGCTGACAGCAGCCACAGAAAAATAAAAGCAAACAAGTTTAAAGTCTTCAAATAGTCTGTGAACAGGACTTTTATAAGTTACAGACAGCCACTCCTGAGCTTCAGATGTACATATGCAGTGTTTTGTATCACTAATCTGAAGTGAGGATGCTGAGCCAAAATGAATGCCTAGATTATAGAGCTGGGGCTTCTCTGTTTAATCTCCAAGTTCCCAATGCATCCTATCTGGGAGCTTTCAAGCTGCACACTAACTAAATCATATGCAAAATAGTTTAACTAATAATGAAGTCTACTACTGATTTGATCTCTCATATAGCAGGCTGCAAACAAGTTCCAGCTGGCCCTCAGAGACATTTACATCTGGCTGGTACACCAGCACAAATTTGGAGACTCCAGATGTAAAACAGGGTGCAACATTTGTTCCAGAAAATTCAGGAATCGGTAACAAGACTGTGACACTTCCAAGATTACTGTTTCCCAGTTACCACCAAGAGACTAGCAATGAGAACTCTAAAGATAACACACTGAGTGATACGGCTAAACCCACTAAAAAATTGTTTCACAGTATGTGACCTGTGCTTAAAATATGAATCTTATTAAGGGAATTAGCATAAAGAATTTCTGAAGTTTTTTCCAGATGTTTGCAGTAATAAGCAGAAAATTTCTGAAGGTCTATTAAGGAAAAAAAATGGTATGATACTATTAATCTCCTTTGTTTAAAAGGAAAGGGAGAGAAAGCATCCAAGAAGTGTCTGTGTTTAAGTTTAAAATAGATACAAACACTAATTTTGTTACTTTAAGAATACAGAGACTGATAATCTGTATGTACATTAATTTATGTATTAATAAATTAATAAATTATCACCAAAGAGTAAATTAATGGAGAAAAAAATCCAGAAAAGCAAGCAGAATATACAGATATAGGCCTAGTCTAGTGAACACTTTCAGTATTTTACAGTGTTTTCAAAGGAGAAGGAAAGAGACACCTTTGAAAAACTGAGACTTGTATTAAGATCTCCCACATGAAACACTTCAACTTCACACTTCGAAGTTTTTTTTCCAAGGTTAAAATGATTAAGTAACCTCAAAACAGAAGGAAATACTATATTATCTTGATAAGAAGCTTTTGTGAGGTAAAATGTTAGTAACTGACATCTAATGCTTCCCAGTGCCAGACAGCATATGAGAAGGGGAGGGAAAATAGTCATTAACAACCACAACAGCACTCCAAGACTCCCAGCACCCCAAGTCCTGTGTATATTGCATCTTCTCTTCATGCAGAAGAGTCACTCTTCTGCAATAGCTATGAGGAGAATGCGAGTAACCCTACATCTCACTATCATGTTTCTGGATGATGGGTCTGACTGGAGGGCTGCCTCCTTTCTTCACATATCTAGCACTTTAATCTGCAAGAATTTCCATTAAAACCTCAGAGCTTTTCAGCAATTAACACAATGGGGATGGTAGTAATCAGCCCAAAACAAGGTCATGCACAGCTTATTTACCTACAGTGCAATTGCAATTATTAATAGAAAGCTTTGGAAAGGCTTGAAAGCTTTCCAAGTCCCTCATAAGGCTATGAATGCATGGAGCTCCTGGCTAGGAATCCCTACAAAGCTGCGTAGTACCTGAGCTTGTCTATTAAAGCATCATGAGGAACCAACACAAAATACATGTTACCGTAGGTCAGCAAGTACATAGGCTACATACGTATGTATTACATTTCCCAGAATTATTATGCATATTCAAGCAATTTCCCATAACTTATCATGTTCACTTACTGATTATGCATGTGTTTTATGTAGCTAGGGGTACTGTTATCTCAGGAACGTGCACACTCCTAGGAGGTGAATGTAACAAGGCCTCTCTTGTACAACCAGCTCTGGTCCGTTAATCACCAACTGCTAGTGTCCTGCTTTTGAGGCCAAATTCCTTATCAGACATTGTGATATTATTCAAGAGGAACATCCCCTTACTTGATAACCGAGATAAGTGGACAGCAAGGACAATTTATGTTACAGCTGATACTATAATGCATCACACCTTAGCCTCCAATGCACTAGCTGCAAACAATTACCAAGAGACTCTCATTGCCTTTAAGAGACCTCATGCAACCCCAAGTTTCCCATGTCTGTTTTTGTCTGCATCAACATTAAAGCAAGCCACTGGCATGCATCTTATCCTCAATCTTCATTTGCAAACATCAAATTCTGAACAAGACCTCATAATGTGCAGGGATTTCCCTGCTCCCTCCCCAGCAGCTTCCTAAACCAAGCCCCAGGGGAATCATTGGAAGTGTTTTATTAGCATCGATGTACCTATGCTGGAAGTATTTATCTGAAAGTTTTCAATACTAGAATAAAAATGACAAGAAACTGGTGGTCTTGCACCCAACCAATTCAGTGTTTTGCAAAGTAGGAAAGGTACTTTTTAACTGATTTAAAAGGAAATAGAAAATACATTTATTGCAAAGGGAGGAGGAAAAGGTTGTATTTCCCAAAGTCAGGTTTATCGATTAGACTTTTAAGTACATTATAAAGCTAAAAGCTGTATTCACCAGCTGCTACACATTTGCTGAATCTGCAGGTCATTTCAGACAGCCCAGCTTATATCTTTACTATAGAAGGGCTCATTTTCAAGGTCACTGGAACTATTTCTGTTGAACTTTAATACTGTATCTGCACATGCTGAATCCTGGATATTACACTATTGACTTACAGAAGAATTACTTTTTCAGCTTGACTACATCATGTTCATTGATATTTATATGCTTTGCTTCAGTGCCATTATTAGAGCTATTCAGCAAGAAGAAAGTTCTGGAAGAGTTTTGGAAGCATCTACTTGTACAATCAAGCACAACTTGTCTTATGTGCATTTCAGCTGCTTTTCTGTGCCAGGTAAGGAATTATCAGAGCAGAGCTATTTCATGAGGTCCCTCCCAGACCTGACTCCCCACTGCCCCATATAGGAGGGACAGATTTTTGCTGCAAGTTCTACCCTTAAAACAGCAACAAAAGTGTTACTCTTACCTGAGAAACTCACGTTGCTGACTCCACCATGCTCTGGCTTTGAAAAGAACTAAAGAAAACTCACAAGAAGCTATAACTAGTCCTTGAACATCCCCATACCTGAAGCATTCATAGGAAGGAAGAACCATCTAACCAGAACCTTCCTGCAGTACAACTCAGGCAACTCCCTAGCATTAAATCCAATTTAAACCAAAACACCTCCTTGTGTCAGGGCTCTGAGGGGACCTGTAGGCTGTGATTGCCCTGAGTGGCCTCAGCTGGGACCTCCACCCACACAGCCCAGCCCAGCATCCAGGGCTCCATTTAAACAGAAACCCATATTAGAGGTATGTCTTTCTGCTCTCTAGACCATCTCCACCCCATCCATGGCTCTTGATGACCCCTGTTCCAGCAACCAGATCTACCTGGCATGTGTGTGTCCCCACCCCCAACCAATTTGAGAGAGAGAAAAAAAAAGGAAAAAAAAAAAAAGAAAAAAAATCTTCTATTCTAACCATTAAAACTCGATCTCTTTAATCAGCTGAAGTGAAGTGTCACTATCAATGTCACTGTTCTATGTGAATGCTTAGAGGTAGATCAATTCTTTCTCTTTAGTGAGCTACACAGAGTCACTTTTTGAGACCTTTTACTTTAATAATTCTGGTTAGACCTTCATAAGAGGGACTGTCATGGACTTCAGAAATAGAAACTTATGTTCTTCCCTGGAGGAGGTGAGGAAAGATTAAAAACATTGCTATGAGGAAAACTTTCAAAAAAATGATGCACAGGTTTTCCTCTATTATATGCTCCATTCCCCTGGGCTGGTACAATCTCCTATGGGCAGGTACAATCAGGATTTTTCTTTTCCGCTCCACAGTGTAAATGAGGGGGCAGAAGTGGGCTGTATGTTGACTTAGACATGTTAAATTTGCTTCATTCACATGATCTTCACATCATCATAACGGTCCTCACTTCTTTCCCTGTTCCCTAGCTCAGCACTGTATTTACATCTAACCTGTACAGACATTTCCCAGGGCCTAAGATGTTTTCTATCACTGGATGATATATAATACGCTGTCAAACGGCAGCTATTTTGCCTGAAGTCAAGTTGGTTGCAAAGATTGCTCTGCTTCAGAAAATTCTTGACACACTAATTTACTATTTCATTATGTTCCTCCTCTCTTTAGAGATAATACAGTCACATTAAATGCTCCTTAATGTTAAAATTAAGGAAAAAAAGTTAAACCCTCATCCTACATCTCCCTCTGTTTCTTAAATAGCTCATGTCTTAAACAGTTTAATTTTTATCTCATGTACTTGTCAACTAAACAACTTTGGTTGAGTAGTAAGGAGAACTGAGCAATGTTTCTGATAAAGCTTTTTGAAGAGATGGGCTTTCCCTTGGGAGATAAATCATAGAAATGTTTCTTTTATGAAAAGTACCTTTTTTGAGAGGGAGGGCAGTATGGAAGGGGAGCAGGAAAAAAATTTATAGCACTGCGAAATAATTAGTGATCATACACATGCCCAGTTTTCCAAGAGAACTGGGACAAAATAGCATCACAGGAGTCAAAATTGAATTTCTTTGCAACTTTCATGTGGAGGCTGGTCACTTCATCAATTCATGGCTGATCACATGTACATGTACATTTATGTTATCAAGAGATGCACAACTTCCATCACAACTCTGGGTAGAAACTACAGGAGACTGATTTGAGTTTGGAAGGGAGATTTTCTACCTGAAGAAAACTGTGTATACATACACTTACAGGACCTGTCTTCTTCACACACAAGTAGATCCTTGTCCCTTTCTTCAGCTGTGCTGCCTGACAACACACTGACTTGGCCATTACCTCCAGCGTGTACATGCTTACGGGTTATTACATGCCATCATTGGTTTGTCTACAGTGCATACAGGCATGATTTGGCCAACTATTTCATCCACAGCCATACTATGCCTGGTGCCTTAGAAGCCAGCCTGCAACACCAGGTATCTGAGGAAAACCAGTGTGGTCCACAGCTGCACCTCCAACTTCAGTCAGAGCTGTGGTCATTGCCACAAGCTGATCAGGTGGGCAGACTCACAGCAGTTTGGCTGACACCCACCTTCAGCATACAGACAGACCCTTCAGACAGTAGAGGTAAAAGCCTGCTGCACATACCCACAAGCTGCTGAGCCCAACAGGGAGTATCCACAAGCAGGATGAAAACAGATGCAGAGGCCTACCCTACTATCTCTTCAAACAATATGACTCACAGGAAAAAAAACACTGAGGGATCTTAATATCCCATACCCAGAAGCATCCTTCTCCCTGGACATAGAATATGCCTAGCTGATATAGAGATAACTTCTTTCTGTGAAAATCGAGGTATGGTTTATCATTTCAGTAACTTGTCAACAGTCTGAATTACCTTTACTTGTGCTTTGCAGCAAAAATCTACCATCTGTGACCAAAGAAGACAGTTATGATAATCTGCAAGGTCATGCAACTTCTTTTTGTAGGCTATAGGGCATTTGGTGGGTTTTACCTTCAAATCTGAGCTTACTGAATGAGTACATCATCCTCAAAATCCTATTATGATTGTGAGGGGAATATCTAGGAAAAAATGTAACAGCATTGCTATCTTTGAGCAAGTGAAAGCAACAGAAAGCAAACTGCCAATTTCTTGTTGCAAGTACATCTTGTTCTTGTCTTTGTCAACTTCTTCACCTCATTGCCAATGTAGTGACCGATCTTTCCTAGTACACATAAAGTACTATTTCAAATGTTTACATATTAGAGGTCCTGCTTTATGCATATCTGGTTGTAAGTCTTAAAATCATTGATTCAGCAGAGCACAAATATGTTTTTAACTTTATACACAGGAAGTTAAAATTAACCTTATCTTTAGGATACTCTGGAAATGGAGGATGAGGGAAGAGTGGTAAAGAAAAGCCATTTGCACAATTCCTAGTTGCTTTGAACAGTATTGGGTTAACTTAAAAAAAATATATTGTATAGAAAAGCGCAACCCTCCATTTTTACATAGAATGACATCAGGATATTTTATGAACTCTAATAGACTTGAAATAGTACATTGTCTTCCCAGAATTTATTTTTTAACAACCAAATGACTGCCTACATAATGAATTACACACACAATGTTCTTATTCATGAGGTCTAAATCTGCGTAAACATAACAATCTTTCCAAACAGCACTCAAACATACCAAAAAATTTCAACATGCAGTAATTGAGCAGTTTAATGTCCCAGAGTCTTAAATCTGGAGGAAAACAGCTTAAATTCGCCATCGCCTAATCAGACAACAGGCTTGCTGCTGTCAAAGGACAAGGTGCTGAATTTCAGCTCTGCTGGCATTTGCTCATGAAAGCTTGGGGAGGAGACTGGAAGAAGGAAGAGGAAATGATGAAAAAGTCCCTTCTGGGATAAATAGTAGAAGCATCTGTTGAAGTAAAAAAAAAGTTTGTATTTGTAACAATTGCTGCCAGAGTTTAACACTTAGGAGCCTGCAGTCAACCAGGCTGCCCTTACCAGTACGTTATTTCACAGCCACAGCAGAAGTTAAGAGAAGAGGAAACAGGCACTTGAGGGACAAATTCTTCTGGAAGCACCTTGATGTGGTGCTCAAGATGGTTTTCAGCCAGCTGCTGTGTAGCAGGAAGACAGACATAGCCCTGTCACCAAGAACAGACACACAGATACTTTAACTTGAGCTGCAGTTCTGGCTCATGTTAGGGAGGAAGGGTTCATGGACAGATCTTTGTGATCATCTGCTTTGAGTCTTTTCAGGCATAGTACATTTTATATTAGGCTACAGATACAAATAATCCAAACAGGGAGATTAGAAAGCAAGTTATCTGTTCAGCACAGATTTTCATTGGTGGGAGGCCCTGAGGACTAGCGAGGATTTGACACAACAGGCTGCTGACAGCTTTTCTTCTGCAGTATATTGTCCTGGCTCAATAGCACAAGGTCAGACTGAATGTCTTTCTGCTGCCTTTCTGCTTCTCCTAGGGAGCAATTGCTTAGAAAAATATCCCTTTACTTGACAGGTTTGTAACACAAACAAAAAAAAAAATCCATCCTGGTTGTGATTATTAGACTGATTGTTTAGGAATCAAACAGCAGAAGACTAATAGTGTCACAGCTACTGAGCCATCAACCACACCAACGTACACTTAAATGCACATAGATGATAGCTGACTGGGGATAGCCTGGAACAATAAATGAATGAACCTTTTTTTTGTTGTTTTTATATCTAATAGTCACACCTCACTATACAATTAGCAACCAATTCCTTCTCCTTGAAGAAAGCAAGCCAGGATAATTAACTGCAAGAACTTCACTCACACGCCCCTGTATGCAAAAGCTCAAGTCATTCTGCAGAACATCATCTACAGGGAGTGTGATGGAAAAGGAGACAGTTGCTTGGAGATTTTAAGCCTGTTGACAAATTACAGCTATCTTTGTACATTCTCAAGATGAGCATTTTAAGGTTGACACTTTTATGTACACAATAAGAGGGGATGCTGTGTGGGAGGTACTGACACACCAAGGCTCAGAAAGACATCACTCTACATTAAAATAGTCCCTATAGACATAGCGGTCCCCTTTTAGGATACATTTGGAAACAAAAGAGAATGCGTGTTTTTAATTTAAGATCAATCTATCAGATATAGAAGTTTCACAAAGAGGCATCCCCTAATGCTCTGGTCTCTTCTGCTCAAGAGGAGGATCCAACCCACACAGATGTCTGCTCCACACATACGTCTCCTGCGCCAGCGGCCATGCCCTCAGCGTGGTTGTCAGTATGTCTAGGCATCAAGGCTTCACAAAACTTCACAAGTCAGTTGTGTTCAGATACAGTGAATTTTCTGAGATCTCCAGAAAAAACCCTGTGTTATAATCCCACAAGTGTACATAAATTACCCTTTTAATTTAAATGTGCTTTACTTACACACCATCAAGCAAAACATCAACTTAACCATGATTATAAATATCCTATATGTATGAAAGCGTTATCATTAGCAGACTGCCAGAGAGGGTAGGGTATTGCCAGCAGCAGCCCAGCTTTCCTGTAGGTCCAGTTCACCATACACTATCTTGCCCCCCAGAAAAACCTGTACAGTCCATCATGATTTAGGTGGTGTTACTGAAGAAGGCTGTCCTCGCTAAAGCTGCAGAACCTAAATTGTAGAGCCAAGCTCCTGAAGGATGCCTACCCAAAGCAAATTTACAGGGTGAGATTCGGGTGTCTGACAGGGCACCCTGCCCCACCAGTGGGGCACAGCTCTCACAGTCCTGTGCAGCATCTGTGTAGGGCTAACTCCATTGTCCTCCCACCCTGCTCCTGAAACCAAAAGGAGGTCTAAGGGCAAAAAGGACACTTGCCCACATCTGTAGCCCCAGTTGGCCCTGGGCCCTTTCATGCTCAATATAGCAGAACAAGCAAAGCCTTCAGGGGAGGTGCAATGGCAGCAGCATGGCAGCAGCAGTCCTTGAAGGACAACGAAGCAGCAAAGGTAAGAGCCAGGGTCCAGGAGGGGGGATGTGGGGCACACCACACTACCCTGACATGCCACACTGGGGGCTTGCCCTCAGTGAGCCAGCTGGGAGCCCTTGATGAAGGTTGCCTGCCTAATCTATGATCCCAGAGGTGCTTTTCATGAGGAAACTTGCCTTTACTTTTAAATAATGTTGGAATTATGATAAAACATATTTTTTTAAGGGGACTTCTGCCATGTCTTCTGTCTCCTTAAGCAGGGTCACCATAGTCTCTTATACCCTACTGTATTTTCCAGGATGAAATACGAATGTTAGCCTCTTTACATATATTTAAAATAGTCACTTGGATGGAGCTTCTGCTTCTGGCACCCAATGTCAATAACAGAATTGGCACATCAATAAAAAAAAAAATCTTCTTAGCAAGTGAATTTCAGCTTTGCTTCTCTGCTTGTTTTCTTATGTTAATGATAAACATGCTGCACATGCTGTTTTGGAGATAAATACTCAAACACTATTGTTAATTTCCCATTGAAAGCGAGGGTATAGGTGATTTATGACTCTGACGTATTTTTATTAGATAAATGGAACTGCATATATTAAATTTGTTGATCTGTGTTTTTGTTTTTAATGTCACCATAATGCTACTATTCCAAAAGGATTTACAAGCTGTTTACAGAAAGCAAAGTACAAGCCCATATCATAATCTAGCATTTAGCTTGGTCAAATTTAGAGGAAACTAATCCATGCAATCCAGTTATATAGAACTGAAAACAAAAATGGAATGCAAAGTGCTGAATGTAAATCTATATAAGAGATTTTAATAGATGTACTTATATTTACTTTCTTCACATTAGTCAACCAAAGATTACAGTAATGATGGTGTTATAAGCACCACAATTTATATTATTGGTTTACTTGCATTAAATATATTTAGAGGTTTACATTGGATTTATATTGATTTCTGACATTCCCCAAAAAACAGAAAATGCAGGAAAATAAGGGCACTTATTGCAGTGATGGTGTACAGCTGTGTATTTTCTCTTCCTGTTATGAGAAGAAAAAAGAAATCTAGGAAGTTCACCAAAACACATGTCCATCACAAATACTCTGCTAACATGCTTTCAGTTGTGCACTCTCAAGGGAATCAGAATGTCCTAATTACATGAATGAATGATAAACCTGAGCAAAATCCCAACAAAGGCAGCAGCTCCCAGATGCTCAGCATAGCTCGCTGCTGGGCCTTCAGTGAACAAGCAGGTTTGGGATTTGTTTTCCTGTTATTCTTCCAGGCTTCAGAAAATTTAACAGGTTTTGGATTCATCTTCTCAGTTTACACAAGAATACCCATGTGAATTCCCAGTCTCAGATTCTCAGCTACGCTGCATTTGGAAATAATGTGAAGGCTTCTCCCACCCAGTTTTGGGCGGGATTATGTCCGAGCAAGGCTTCATGGTAAAACTTTGGTTAAATGAATAGACTTTGGAGGATCCCATGCAGCAAAAATAAAGAGGAGAGGCCTTACAGTAAGAACATGTTTTCCCCACCTAGGCTATACCAAGCACAGATAAGATGCCTCAAATTCTAGCCCATTTTCTACAGCACCATCATTCCCAGGCTGCACTGGTACGTGCAGCAGGAACGCTGGGGTCAGAGTATTCACAGCTGAAATCACCAAAGGTGAACTGTCAGTCACTCCAAGAGCCAAGCTGCTGGTACAATGCTCAGCCACAGACTAGATAGGTTTGAAACATATTCCCCACCTCACGGCAACCATATCCAACTGAAAATGGGCTCAGCACAGTCCTGAGTCTGAAAACAGGAACACACAGTGGCATCTTGTATTCTCATTCCCAATAAAGAGCAGATATTGACATCCCTAAATCAGTTTATCCCGAATCAATGATCATCAACTCCAGTCATCCAATTCCTCTGTTCTGCATTATCGGCCTGTCTGTCTTACAGAGTTTGTACTTATTTGTAAGCAATCCATCTCCCTGTTAGAATTTCTGGTTCATTCCACTCTCTTCCCCCCTCCTTCCACTTTTTAATTTTAGATCTGCAGATGTTTTCACAGACAGGGAAAATTTCATTCCATTCTTCCTCTAGATGACCTTTCACAATTCTAGCTTATCAGATGGTGTGCACACTTACATACAAAAAGAAAGAATGCAAATGTGGATCTTGTTTTTAATACTAATTAAATACATTTGAATAATTCTGTAAGTTTTGTGCTCTATCTTGCTTAATTTTAAAACAACTTCAAGCAGTACCTGACTACTTCTACAAGCTACCAGCATAATGCACCAGGTTATCATCTTCACTTACCAACCACCAACATTCACTGAGATTGCTGGTGGCAGAAAAGGACAATGGGAGCATTAACTCCTCATCAAACAAAACTTCTCATAAATCAAAAATCTATTCTTATTCATATAACAGAAACAAGTTTGATTAAAACTGAGGAAATGGAATGGAAGAAAGAGTCTGTAAGTTAACGGGAGACATCAGCCTCATGAAGAATCTAACCTTAAAGGTTAAATTGAAATTTCTTGAGTGAAGATGAAAATCCACAAATTTTGAACCTGATTTTACAGTGTCAGCTCCTGTCAATCAGTCACAAATACAACATTAGCAAAGAAACACAATTTCCAAATAAAAACTAAAATTGAAGAGGCATTGAGATTTACTGTTACCTTCTAAAACTTCTTTGTCATGTGTTTCATTAGGCCCTGATCTTTGGGAAGAAATGTTGAGCAACAAGCCTCAAAACCAAATAGCTCAGTCCAAGGATAGTGGTGGTGGCAACAGAGTGACATAAGGTGTAGTCCCTTGCTAGCAATAATTTCCCTCTGAAGCAGGATTCTTTATACCCACACAAAGAAAGGCTTCCCTCCTGCCTCAACTAAGCAAAAAAACTCTCTAGACACTAGTCTCTGATAGCAATTATCTATGAAAATTAATATTACTTTGATTTTGTCAGCCTGCCACAAAAGGGAAGCTCAGTCTTGCTCGTGGCAGCAGCAGCAGCAAGGTAGAAAATCATCACCTCTCGCATGCTCCTGGCTCCTGCAGAAGAAGCAGAGGAGCAGGTGGGAAGGAGCAGCCCTATGGGCAAGAGCAGGAAGGGCAGGGACGACTGCAGGGGGGCAGGAAGCAGGGAAAACGACAAAACTAGCTCTGACGTACTCAAAGCACAGCTGGTTACATTAAGATTTTATGTTAAGTAGTAAGTAACGATAAATATGTTTTCCACACTATCTTCTTGTATCAGAGTATGCTGACTGGGGATAATAACAAAAACTCACACTCACTTGTTTCCTTTTTCTCTCCAATTTTTCAGTTGTTCATTTACTTAAGATTAGGAATAGTACAAGTTCAATGCCATTAAGCCAGCTTCACCCCATCTACAAGAAAGAAAAATATTTGGTTCTAATTAATTAATAATTATTACCATGAATTATAAAATAGGCTGAATTATTAATTATCCAGATACAAACATTCCATATGCAAAAAGTATTTGACAGCAGTAAAGACTTGCTTACACAGAAAGAGTTATAGGTGAATCCAGAATAATTACTTCCAGACCACTCAAACCACAGACATTAATTCAGGAATGAGAAGTCCAGGCATGGAATTACCTAGGAGTCTAATCAGAACTCTGAATTCAATCCCCTTCTTCCTCTGAATTAGCTTTACAGTGCAGACAAGACTATATAGTTAAACTGCAACACAAAGAAGGCAGGAATAAGTGGCAAAATTGCTCCTGAAGGAATTACCACAGACTTTTTTTGTATTATTGTAATTATGCATAACTCTCATAATAAGCATTTAATCAACTAATCCAATCACCCAGCACTTTTTCTGTCCCCTTTCTGGGTTACTATTTGCTCATATCTAACAAGCAACTTTGTACACTCTATTAGATTTTGTGTCTCTGGAGCTTAGTTCAAATATCACACGCTTTATTCAGCCACCTTCCAAGCACTTATATGATGGTTCGTCACACCTAAAGCTTAGTACAAAGTCTGCTGCAGGAAATCAGGACTCTTCGGTTTGCAAATTTCCACAAATCTAGTCCTTGATAGAGCTGCTGTTTGCCTTGGGACCATATTATTTGCTCCCTAGCAAGATGTTTCTTCCAAGTACAAATGCTACAAATCTGAACTCCAATGGTGACAGCTGAGAAGAGTCATTTTGATCCATGGCAGGATCCACCACACTGACTCTGCTGTGTACACTCATTCCTCAGATGGAAGCAGCAGTAGCAATCTTACTTATTCTGAGACATTAAACTTAGCAAAACAAAGACTGAAGAAATACAATTGCTATCCATAAGTGTAATGGGAGACAAACCCTGAGAAAAGAAATTCTATGTTTAAATTCAAGGTGGAACAAGAACAAGCAAGCATAAAACTAGACACAAATAAATCTGGGGTGAAAGTTAGAAGGTGCGTTTTAGGCAGTATAGCAGGCAAGCTACTGGAGGGAGTAGAGGGCACGCTGGATTTTCTGATTATACAACAGCACTGTTAGAGGAGCAAGAGTTTCGTTCAAGAATTCATAAGATCGTTTCTAATCTTCCTTTCCTGTGATGCAAATCAAGAGGTTTTTCATCCTCTGGACAATTCTATGTACCCTTTCTACATTTTTTGGTCATCTCAGGCTATATATAATAATGTATTTTGACACAGGAGCCTGTTAGAAAACTACCATTCACTCTTCTTACAGGTGGGCAAAGAGAGGCAAGGAAAATACATAATGTGGCCAAGGCCAGGCAGGAGGACTGCAGAGGAGCAGGGACTTGGGCAGAAGTAGGTCAGATTTAACTAGGGGACTCAGCAGAGCATTGGCCAGGGTAACAACTGAGTTATGAGTGGCACTTTGTAGCATTTTGTGCTTGAAGAGTGTGGGTGTACCTACTTGGTCACTTCCAGTCAGAAGAGATTGAAAGGACCACTGAAATGTTCTTTATCAGCCCATTCAGAATTGAGTGTTTTTTTCATAAGATGGAGCTCTGCCCTGTACCTTTTCTATAACATCACATGAACTTTGTCTCTTTCATTGCTTTCCTGCCCCACCACCCTAAGACTGCTTTCAACCCCAAAATCTCAGAATTCCACTCTGTTTTCAGGCAGAAAAATATTACTTGTCATTGCATGTGAACACATGGGTTTGTTGAAGGTGGTATGTATTCAGCTTGTCATTCTTACTAAAAAATAAAAATACCTGAAAAAAAAAAATGCATGTTTTTTTCGCAGTTAGCATCTGTTACTATCGGATGAATTAAGGGTTTGTTTGCAACAGTATAAAACTGAAGCATGACCACAGATGCAGTGAATATGATGTGATGTTATCATTTTAATTTCACCATGTTTTTTGCTCCTTGTCTCACATATTTTGGCATGAAATTATAGGGTATTTACGATGCTACATAACTTCTATTTTCTATGTACAGAAGGCTTCTGAGGAACTGAAAAAGTCCTATTCAGTTTTTCTAAGATGGATCCAGGGGAAATAACTAATAGCTGCGACCACTGCATTTAAAAACGATAAAGGAACAAAAGGCAAAAAGAGAGGTTAACTTTTTCTGATTCCCTATCTGAAAACAACAGTCACAGAAATATAAAGCTCTTGGCTTCTGATATCACAGAAGTGATATAATCTTATCCGATACACTTGTCAAAGTGAATTTCTAATATATTGAATCACAAAAAACTATGTTGAAATGGTCTGACTTACACTCATAGAAATAAGAAGTTCCAAGCTGAGGCTAGAATTTGTCTTTAGCTCCCCAGGTTGTGCTGAGAGGGCAGTAGGAATGTTATTCCACATTCCCTCTGTTGGCAGGTGACTTCAGTGCATGGCTGTAAGTCTAGCCTGGCTCAGAAACAGCTTCTGTTGTAGAATTAAATCACCAAACTTTACTTGAGCACAGGTACTTGATCCTGTACCAGCACATTTAAGAAGCAATTTTTATGGTCAAACTAATGAACAAGAACAGACTCTGATAATGGGGATACTAAAGGGCCTAAAATGAGTGTTCACAGGCAAGGATTACTGTATGTTGCTGCAGTCAACACAGATGCAGCTAATAAAATAACATTAATGATGTCTAGATAAACCTGAAGGTGGAGGCTTTGTAGCCTTAGCAGAAAGACTCTTTTAGAAAAGACTTGGAAAAAAAAAAAAAGAGAGAAAGCCCTCAAAGGAAGCTCAGATCTTGAATTCCTTTCACTAACTACTTGAGACATTGCCTGCTCTTCCAAATCATACTTATTTAACTTTCTGCCCCCATCATCCACACTAAGAAACCTTGTCTTTAAGACTTGATTCATTCCAAATAGTTTTTCTAGTGGTTGCTCACTGCAGGACTGCTGGCAGGACAGCAGGAACTCATGGGCACGGTTCATTAAGTTCCTCCCTTCAGAAGAGTATCTTTCTGCTGACATAGACAGGATCTGCTGGGGCAGATCCCCGCTTTGCTCCGTGTATGAATAAATCCAGCCTGCAGTGCTGCGATGACAGAGCAATTTAAATCACAGTATGTCATGTGCACATTAGGCTCCTGAGCTGCCGCTTTCTCACTGTGTAAGCACCAGCTTACACAGCAGAATAGAAGTGGGCACAGAGCACGTTTCTCATCTCTTCAAAGAGCTATGCATGGTTCGCAGGCTTCTACCTCAGGCACTTCACAGACACCTGTGCAGAAAAGAGGTCTCCAGCTTCCCAAGGATATGTTATAAGTTGTGGCTGCTGTATTTTGTATAAAGTTCCAGTGAAATAAATCTCCTACCTTATGTAAGCAGGCTGTTGTAAGTTATGCTCTAATTTATTATCCTGGAGTTAAATTAAATTTAGCTCTGGGTACCCACCTGGTCTTTTGCAAATAACAGTATGCCTCTTCATAATAGTTTAATGACATCTAGTTTTAAAAAATCTGCATGTCAGGAACCCACAATGCATAAGCAAGAGAGATTTGGACATGGCCTAAAATTAGAAAAGACTTGAAACAATGACAACTCTGAACACAAATGCAGAGAAATGTTCCTGACCCACATTATAATAAAATAGCCTTTAATTTTAACTAAAGTCCTTGGTCATATTGAATATTAATGTTCATGGCTAGAAGTGGCAAGTCTGAGACAGTCACCATCTCTCTTCAGACTGCTTATATTGGATTCATTAGCAATTTATCATCGACATAAAGGCAAAATTCAATTCCATCTGTGAGCTCCAAAGCACGTAAGACTTGGCGCACCTGATGAATTGCAGATGAGCAGGAACTGGAGTTACCGTAATAGAGGTTAAAGGCTTCTGGAAGCTGCAACAATTTTATGATATTATGCAATCTGGATAACAATTATAGTTGTCAAAGTTAGAGTTTAAATAGCTCCTCAAAGGAAGCAGTCACATAAACTTGGAAATATACTGCATGTTTTAATCTCAAATATCAAATTAGAAGATTATTTTAGGGATTTCTAACCACTTCAGACATAACTTCTTTAGATTTTTTGAGCTTCAATTTGATGTTATTCTATTCATATTTCTTCCTAAATGTGAAGCACTATCCTAACTGCAAGTGTTGGGCCAGGCTGGGCTACTTGTACAACGTCAAACAGTATTTGGAGTCAGGGAAACCAGCAAGGCAATCAGAAGGAAAGAGCAACACTTGACACGAGGAGCAGGGGAGCAGCCTGGCCCATTATAGACAGAACTATAGGTTAAGTCTTGGGGATTTGTCTGCTTTGCTTACATACACACAGAGACTCAGTAAATAAAAGCTATTCAGTCACCTCTCTCCTTAGTATAACAAAAAATTATCTGGAAAAGTTGTTTGTGGCAAATAGCTGTCCTAGCAGGCTGCTCCTGTAAGACTGTAGAAGACGGTGTGGTACCAGGTTGCTTAGAATTAAGTAGCAATAGTGGCTCTTACTATATGTGTTGGGTTTTGGGGAAGGGGAGGGGGGCATTTTTTGGCAGTGGGGGAAGGGGCCACCTTGTTGAGAGCGAAAAGCTTCCCTGGCTCCAAGGTGGAGACCCCCCAGCCCAGGCTGGGCCAATGAGCACTAGAGAAACACCTCTGTGAGTCCGTCTGTGTGAGGGGAAGGACTGTCCTGAAAAGTTGAAAGTGGAGAGAACCTGGAGGAGAGGCCATTGACTTGAATAAAAGATCATAGGCCTAAACAAAGAGAGAGCTTCATTGTCAGGAGGAGGGAGGAGGAAGGGGAGGACAGAGAACCTCAGACACCCAGTTCAGCTGCATGGAGTAGGAGAAGGCAAAGGAGGTCCCTGCAGCCCATGGAGGTTCAATGGCAAAGCAGAGACCCACGTGTAGGCCATGGAGGACTCCATGCTGGAGCAGAAAAGCTGAGCCTGAGGGCAAGAGTGATGCAATTGAGACCCCGAGAGTTGCTCGGTGCCAGAGCAGGGGTGAGGATGTGCGATGGCCATCTGCAGCTCATGGATGTCCCCATGCTGGAGCCAGGAGCTGAGCCCAGAGAGGTCCGTGACTCCATGGGAAGTTTGCTTTGGAACATCTTGTTCCTAGACTTTCATTCTGGGAAGAGTGGCAATGGTGAACTGACTTAACCCCCATTCCCTGTCCCCTGTGCTGCTGGGGTAGAGAAGGTAGAGAAATCGGGAGCAAAGTGATTTGAGCCCGGGAAGAAGGGAGGGGTGGGGGAAGGTGTTGTAAGATGTGGTTGTTATGTCTCACTGTGCTACTCAGACAATTTGCAATGAATTTAATTGACTTTTCTTCCCCAGGTTGAGTCTGTTTTGCCCATGACCATAACTGGTGAGTGAGCCGTCCCTGTCCTTCATTCCTAATCCCGTGCCCCCTTTGTTGTGACTCCCATCCCATCTCACTGGGTGGGGGGAGGGAGTGCAGGATTGCATGGTCCCACTGTGGGTCAAACCACCACACTATACAATACCAGACCCTGTCTTCAAGGCTTATTATCTCATTTTATCTATTATTAAATGCTTTGATGCCCAGATTAGCCATCAGAAGATCATCTGAGGAGCATAACAGTAGTGGATAGGAATAAATTCATCAGACTTATCACTGTGAAGCCACCTTCTAAACAGAAAATCCCTCCATCAGTACTTCTTTCTCACCATTATATTACAATTTAAAGCAATTAAATACAATGGCTGGGATTTGCACACAAGAATAAGCAGATATGCAATATAACAGCAAAATGGAAACATAAAATATTAAGTCAGGCTTGTGATCCACAGTTAAATTTATGTGCAATAAAATGGAAATGTCATGTGTGATCTTGGCTTCTCTTTGTGCGTACATACATTGATTTCTGAACTTTGCAAAGCATTAGTTTGCCCTTTAAACTGAACTAGGAACTTAACCTGCAGTTGTATAAATGTCATCAAAGTGTAAAACCACTTAACACTCCAGAGCTTCACCCTATGCAAAAATAAGGAGAGAAAAGCCAAATTTGACTGAATTATTTATAAAAAATATTTAATATAATATTTTTTCTCTTTGGAAATGACTATTACATTATTAGCTACTGAATAAATACTTTATGCATAGTTTCATGAAATTAATATAAAAGTGAAAACACAACCTACTTTACACATAATGGAACAACGAAACATAAAAATGTGGCAGCAAAGAAACCACAAAGTTACCAGAGCAGTAGGACCAGAAAGCACATGCTATCCTATCCACAACTCCTATCTTTCTTCCTCCCTCTTTCTCCCACCATCCCCACTGAACCTTTATTCATAAATTAGTCTTCAAAATATCCTCACATGGAAATCGGATATGAAGCAAGATATAAATAAGAGTTTCTTTTTTAAGGGTCAGTTCCAAGAGAAAAATTCAAGGCAAGGCGTCACATCCCACTACCAGTGTATTTCAAGTGGAGAGGAAGGATGCTTCAAATAGAGAGGGTGGACCAGTATGGAAGCTGGGAAGAAAACTGTGGTTAATACCACTGGTGTGAATAATCCAACTGATAGAAAAGTGCAGAGCTTTAAGGGACCTTAGAAGTAAGGACAAAAAACCTTAAGTGCAACACAGTTCTCTTCTACCTCCACCCTCTGAATTACAGAGGATGAAAATAATTTCAGCAGCTGCAATTTTGAATGCAATGGAAGTGAGCAGAAAGGAGTAGGAGTAGGATTGAGAGGGCAGATGAAAGTTTATTTGTTAGATTGAATCAAACTCTGGAATATATTTTTTCCATTCACAGAGAAGCATGTTGTGATAAAGGCATTCTTCAATCCAGCACTAATTTATCTGAGCTGTAACTCATGTTACTAGTGATTTGGCACTCATTAAATTTTTTCTATGAGATGCAAGCAAGAAGATGCAAAGATAGTAATAATTTTAAATACAAATGGGATACAAAAGCTAATGTAACACTTGGAAGTGATTAAAAGCTGAAAAGGAAAAAATAAAAAATGAACAGGGAAAGTTTGAGCCCATCTGGGTATTATCTAAAATTAGAACAAGTGATTATACAAGCAGCCAGAGAGTAAGTACCTCCCATCAGTCTCAAAAACAAAAACAAAGCAGTAATGGAGCTATAGAAGGTGTGACAGACAGAGAAAAACAGTCAGGTTCTAATGGATTTTTAGTCTGAGTTATGTAAACAAAAATGTTCTACTTCCATTTTTCTTCTTTAAAAGAGAAACATTGATTTTTTTTAAAAGTAGAATCATACTTCCTGTGATTTGTTGTGTTCTAGTGTCCTCCAATGGATACTTTTGAAAGTACTTGCTCTGTAATAGTGTATTAGAATTACAACCGTCCCTCACTTAATAGTTTTTGTACAGCATTTATTGCAAGCCATTGGAAAGGGGGAACAATATAAGATCTTACATACTCTTCATATTTTTCCTACATATATACAGTCATTGGCACTACCAAATTATCTCATTTGCAAAAATGGAAGGAAGTGTGATCTTCTACTAAGTTGTAGCAGTGCCACCTGAGAACTCCCTCAGTTTGACACAGACCTTGGCCGTTCATTTGTCTTGTGACTTCACAAAAGGAGAGAAATCAACAGCATGATGAGAGCATAGGCAGGCCTCCGTAGCTATGTATAGGACATAGACCCCAAAGCAGGATCTAGCAGTCTCTGGAGATGCATAGCACAGCTGACAGCAAGTCTCTGGAGCCACAGCTTCTCCCCCTTCTTTCCAGCTGGTAAATTTGAATAAAACACCACTGAAAAAACATTCAATACTTTCATAGCTAAGGGAGAAGTCAGCACTCATTTACATTGATTTAGTTGACAACATACTGCTGTCACTTGGAGAAGTAGCAAAAATGGGGTTGGTTTAATTTCTTTTTCTTTTCCAAACATCTAGATATAAAACTAGCTCTTGTAACTTATAATCTGGAAGAATGATGCTCTAAACAGCTTTTCTGGGAAGGGTTTTGCTTTAGTCATTTAAGGCTTCTTTACTTGGCAAAGTCAATGCACAGTAAGTTGGTGTAGCACACTTCTGTCCCTGTGTCAGTTGACAGCTCCCCCTAGACATGGCCTTTGTCTGCTCCTGATCACTGATCCTCATCACTGTCCGTGTCTTGTCCCAGTGGCAGCTGTCTTAGTCCTGCCTGCCCCTACTCCCTAGTCCAGTCCTTCCATCTCCTCCTGGGTACACTTACTCCTTCCTAATACTTCCAAGCAACATCTTCCGTAGGACAAGCTTATAAAAGCCATGGATAAGGGGAAAGAAATAAACCTGCATTAGTCATTACTTACATGGAAACTAATGATGCCTCTGTGCAAGGTGGATTATCCTGCTTCCAAAGAAAATGAAGGTACTAGGCACACAATAGGTACCATGAATACAGAATCATAGAATGGTTTGGGTTGGAAGGGACCTTTAAATATCATCTAGTCCACCCCCCCTGCCATGGGCAGGGACATCTTCCACTACATTAGGTTGTTCAAAGGCCCATCCAACCTGGCCTTGAACACTTTCAGGGATGGGGCATCCACAGCTTCTCTGGGCAACCTGTTCCAGTGTCTCAGCACCCTTATCATACTGAATTTCTTCCTTATATCTAACCTAAATCTAACCTCTTTAGTTTAAATCCATTACCCCTTATCCTGTCACTACAGGGCCTGGTAAAAATTTCTCTCCATCTCTTATAAGCCCCCTTTAAATATTGAAAGGCCACAAGAAGGTCTCCCTGGAGCCTTCTATTTTCTAGGCTGAACAACCTCAACTCTCTCAGCCTTTCCTCATAGGAGAAGTGTTCCAGCACTCTGATCATTCCATTTCCATGGCCATACTCTGGACCCACTCTAACAGGTCCATGTCTTGTGCTGGGGTCCCCAGAGTTGAACATAGTGTTCCTGGACTCTCACAAGAGTGGAGCAGAGGGGTACAATCACCTCCCTCAGCCTGCTGGCCACACTGCTTTCTATGTAGCCCAGGACATGACTGGCTTTCTGGGCTGGAAACACACATTCCTGGCTTGCAATACTCCCAAGTCCTTCTCCACAGGGCTGCTCTCAATCCATTCACCCCCTCATCTGTATTGATACTGGGGATTGTCCCAGCCCAAGTGCAGGACCTTGCATTCAGCTTTGTTGAATTTCATGAGATTCACAATGGCCCTCAAGCCTGTCAAGATCCCTCTGGATAGCATCCCTTCCCTCAAGCACACCAAAATGTGCAAAAGAGTAATTAGCAGAGAGTAGGTAACGCACTGTAAATTCACATCCTAGTTTATTTTGTGCCACTCTACCTATCAGATGGTAAAAAACCCAAATTCAGTCCTTCAAAATCCAAATTCAAATCCTTTAAAATCCAAATTCAGTCAATGCAAGCCAAATATCACCATGCCACTGGCTCTTGTTTCCAGGGATTCATGTTCCTCCCAGATGAAGATAATAATTCTTAGTTCCCTTCAGACAACATCCCTAGATGCATCCCCATGCATGTCCTAGGCAGGGAAAAAGCTGAGAAAAAGCTTAACAGCTCAGAACTGTTATATGCTATTGGCAGCAAGCAAGTGACTGATTGTCTCTGCCAAACTTTAAAGACTTAAGGGTTTTAACAGAAGTACACTTACACCCTAAGTTCCTATGTCCTCTTACACCTCTCAGCTTCCTCCTACAATATATAAATTCTTGGATTTTCTCTCTCTCACCCCATCTCTTCAGAAATTTTATTGAAACATTACAAGACAGAACATTCCTAGTGTAGGCTACAACACAGAGGTATGATCAGTGCCCAGCAATCTAACAGGCTTCTCATATCTTAACATGAAAACACAATTTTCTTTAGTCAAAGTACAGAAAATCAAGGCTTAACTAAATACACAGTTATTCTGAAGAAAAGGATCCATTTAAAGTTGAAGACCACAGCAACCCACTTAACACCTTGAACAACCATGGCTGTTTCATCACTATTATCTGGATTTAAAATACTAGGTGATAAAGAATTCTGCATATCCCATTGACTGATCCATTCAGTCACGATCTTACATACCTTCTCCACAAATTTTATGTTGCTATTATACATAAAAAGGAAGACTTACTAGGTTTCTTTACTGGAAATTCAGTAAGTGCAAATCTTTCTCTACTACACATTGTGCTTTGAGGCTCTCTTTCACACAAAGCTGTATAACATCCTTTAATTCCTTCAAGTACAAAGTTTAGTAATATACTTCAAAGTCCCCTTATACACAGAGATGTCTGACACATTCCCAAATTCCCCGAAACAAAGATCTATACTTTCATGTCTAGCTCCTTCAGAAGAGAAAGTGTCCAACAGTTTCACATTCTATTAAAATCGGGGGAGGGGTTATATGTTATAACATCTGCTACTCTACTGCTCTTACAGAAAATTGTTTCTATTTTCAGAGTTCTTTAAACAGTTCTTTAATACGGTGTGAATTCCCTCCTGTCTTTCATGTAAATATTTTCATTTTTTTTTCTTCAGCAAATCCAATCTCTAATTTTTTTGTGGCTTTTTTTTTGTGTGTTTTTCTTTTCCTTATGACCTGCAAGTAAACAGAAAGGAAGCAGGACACAAACACTATAACAAGCTTTAGATGCTTTTTGAAGTGTTGCCTAAAGAACCTAAATCTCAGAAGTGATTTAGGCACTGATGATTTCTTACCTTCCCAAGCAGGATTTAAGATTTTAATGAGCCCATAGTCACATAAAAACTTTTACAGAAGTGCAAGACAGCAAAATCCATTAGCAAAGAAAACATTCATTTATTTATTTATTTATTTATTTATTTATTTATTAGGATCTAGTCTTCAGAGGAGGATTCATGGTGGAAATCCTGTTTCTTGGGCACGGAGCCAGATCTTATTATTAATGTCAGTCAGTAGGTTCCTACTGGAAAAGTATGTGCCCTAGTTCCCTCACTTGCTTTTACAGGTCTCTTCTTAGGAGGTAGCCATCAGCAGGCCCCCAAGCTTACAATATTTGTATCCTTGAAATCCAATTTCAAAACCCTTTCTGCACAAAGGCAAGAAATAAAATTCCCACTACTCTCCCCAGGTCTATTTTCAGCTTACTTAGTGGTGTTGACAATCTTTTTTCCTTTTCCTTTTTTGCAAAGGTGCAGAAAAATAAGGGCTGGTCAGCACAGCCATACAAGAGTATCACTCAGGGGGCAGGGCTCGTTGCGTGCTGTACTGCTCCACCCCAGCAAGGCTTTGCATCTTGAAACCACTGCAAAGTGGGGCATATGTGAGTTTAGCAACTCATTCTGACCAAGTCAGACAACTGAAAACTACTCTGCTTTCATCAATTTCTCTTGTAATTTGCCAAACAGCTTTAGTGGTAGCCTTTGCAAGAAACCCTGGGCCCTGTGCAAGGCTAGCAGGAGACACCAGAAGTGACTGTCAGGAAGGAAGTTGAAGGATCATAGGACTTCCAGACTGCCAGAAATGCTAAGCTAGACCGACTCCTTCTGAATAGCCTATGAGTCTCAATTAAAGGGCAGAAAGGAAGGATGGAAATAGCAGCACCAGAGAAAGAGACAACTAAAACAAATATACTGAGACCTGTGACAGTGCACTAAGCATTCCAGTGTCAAAAAGGAGTCTTGCCTCTATTTAAATCACAGACAGGGATGTAGTCACCTTTACTGAAAAAATATCCCCAAAAGCCTGCCTAGTGACACAAATTTTAAATGAATGGGTTTAAGTTTTTATATTTAAAGGAAGCAGCTGTTCTAGATCAATGATTCCCAACGAGGACTAAATTTATATGCACAACTTCATCTGAGACAAAAAAACAAAGCCATACTCCAAAATTTTCAACACACCATAACCTCAGCTGAGCTCTACATCTGTATAGATTTATCTGAAAGAGCACACACATGCATACATGCAAATAATATTTTTATTCACTACTAACTGGAGAAGAGAAACAAAGGCTTTGCACCAAATTTTCTGAAATTCTCTATGGCTCCATAAAATGTTCAAGAGTTAGTCTGAAATGTATAATTTCTATATGCCAAGAAGGTAGATTTCTTTGCAAATTCAGGAAATTACCAGCTTGAAAAAAAAACCTGTCAAACATGTTCAGCACTATTCTAACTTTACTCCCACTCAGTTACAAAATGGTGCCAGTGAAGTTGAAAAGAGCAAAAAAGATAAATGCCACACTTTTTTGAATTAGCTGTCTGATGTAAAGTCTTGTCAGTGGCAAGAAAGCTGTGCCTTTTAGGATTTTAAAAGAAAAAAAAAGAAACCAAACCTCTAGAGCCCACTCCTGCTCACAATATGTTTTTCTGTATAGCTTCAGATTGTTCTACATAATAGAATCATTCCCAGATGAGCTATCTCTATCTTTTTCTTTCCTATTACCACTAGACCTGCAAGTACATTAAGAAAGACTTGGCATAAACTGATTACTTTAAAATTCATTCCACGGCTCTGCACTGCCACTAAGTGATTGCTCTAGGCCTTAAAAGAATGCCAGATTTACGAGCTGTCTTCAGTAACTGCCTGTTTTGCCTATATCAGTTTAAAAGGAAGTATAGGATAAGTAGTTTAACTATGCCCAATGTCATAAACTTGACTGATCTTTGTAGAAGTCTTGGTTTCACAGAGCAGAGCCCTTTCTGCTGTTTGAAAGATTACGTATCAAGAGTCTGAGATGTGCAAGTAGCGCATTAAGATTACAAGAGATGCCCCTTGAGAAGCTTTACAATTGTAGATATAGAGATACAAAGTGCTTTGGAAGAAAAATTTATCTTCTTTTTTAGTTATCAGAATGGATGCAGATTTGGACTTAAAGATTTGCATGCCATACTAATGTGAGGTGATGCAAACAAGGAGCTGCATTATGCTTGGATGGTGTGAAGAGAGACAGCCAAAGGACTCCACATCCACTGGACTAGCCACAAACGGGCATTCCCTGACATATACTGTGGGAACATAACGGAAGATTGGCGAGGAGAACTGTAAATACGCTCAAGTGACTTGCAACTGGGGTGTTGAAAAATACACACATGACACTGCTAAATCACTGTTTAGCCTTATGTGCTTGACAAGGAGAACATCTGCATTTCGATAACACAGGCCTGGGACAGACTCAGGGGCCCCCTGAACATGCCAGGGATTCCTGCCCTGCTGGGAGAAAGATCAAAGCACCATGGAAAACTCCTGCCTGCTAAAAATCCCTGATATATACAGGAGAAAGCAGCAGGTTCGGAATCTCTGGCTCCCTCTCTAGCAAGGACCGAGCTCCGCAGTGCCTGCGCTCCGGCTGATGTGCCCCTGCCCCGGGTGCTGCTGTTGCGGAGATCTCCCGGTTTGCGAGGTGATGAGAATCAATCTGCTCTTTGCATTTTATCTGTGGTTTTTGTGGCTGGTTCTGCATCCTGCCTGTGTCAGCTCACACACATACGCTGTACCTTAGCTAACGTGCACTGTGTCAAGATTTTGGAAAAATAAGTATTTCCTATCCTTGAAACTGTGTAATAAGTTTTCTTTCTGCAGAAACCTTTTGTTCTGAAATCAGCTCACAGAGCATACTTAAAAAAAAAAAAAAAGGATTATTTGGGTTTGCAGGATAAATATATAAAAATTCTTGATGAGCAAACCTCAGCATTTTAATCAAAATCACTTGTGCTGATGAGCAGAAACATTGGTTAAGAATAAAATTCTCATCAAAAGCAAAATTGTAAAAGCATAGCACAATATTCCTCTCTTTTCCATTGTTCAGTGTGATACCAATAAAGACAAGTATAAAAATTCCATTGCACAACTTACTGTAAAGCATACTCAGGGGGGAATTGGAAGAGTTAAAATGAGCTAGGTCAGAACAAACTGCTGAAGATTTAGAACAAAGATACATTTCACAACCTGAGTCCTCATGTAACTCAAGTTATAAAATTATCCCTATGTTAAATCACCAGTACTACAAAGCACACAATACTAGAGAGGAGATTTATGATCCACTTGTCATAAAAGTTGTAGACGCAGAAATACTAAAAAATATTTTCTGTTGGAAATCTGAAGGAGCAAGATATAACATAAAGATATTCCATGTATTAAAGAAGAGTATTCCAGTCATTTTGGGTCAGTAAGGTGAATCTCACATGCAATAATTTAGCTCCCTGGACTTGGTCTGCCAAACAGCGAGCAATCAAACCGCACAAGATATTGTTGCTCTGTAAGACTGTTCATCTGTCATATTTGGGAAGTGTTGGTCATGTCATATCTGTTTCTTCCTCAGAAAAAAAACCAAATCACTTGTGATATAAGCAGAAGCCTCCTGCCCTGATAGGAGTCAAGTTCTTTTTCTCTCACCAGAACTCTGCTTTTCAGTGTTGGGGATACTTTGCTAAGACTAGGAACCGGGGGTTGCTCCACAGCTGGAGCTGTGGGTCTGTCTGCAGTCATTTACTCCATCAGGAACATGCTTGGCTCACATTCTATTTTATATAATCAGCAGACAAGGTGTTTTCTGGGTGGATACAGCAAACTTCACACCATGTGATCAAGATCATGATTCTGCAAAATGCTGAGTGTTTCATTCCCAGTGCAGTAAAGTACATGTGTAATTTCAAGAATGAAAAGAACACCACTGACATATATACTGGTAAAGTGTGTGGAGAGGCACCTGGAATGGCATCTTTACTGTCTGTGCCTGTGAAGTGCTTGGCATATGAAGAGTACTCGGTGTAAGCAACAATTGATGCACACAAGAATTTTTTATGCCTCTAATTATACCCAGTACATTCAACGTCTTGCAGGACTAAACCCTTAGAGGCAGCGTATAGAAAAGACAGGAGAGGGGAAGATTTTGACAGAGTATCAAAGGGATACAAAGCTGAATTTCTGGAGACCGGGATCACATGAAGACTAAAGCTGACTGAACAAGGGCTTACTGGAAGCATTTGAAGAGTACAGTCATAATACCTATAATACAGCATTGTTAACTCCTAATTTTGGCAGATCTCTCAGCCTACACAATGTTTTCTTGAAAACTCTTATTATGAAAAGGAGACATGCAGACAGGGTTTTGAAAAAAATCTTAGCCAAAGACAACTCCTCACCAAGCATGTGCTTGCGGGTGGCTGGAAGGAGGCAAGGAAATTTTGAAAACCTTCCTATTTCTTGACCTCTGCTGGTTCTGTGAGGGTTTTCTCATTTCCCCACTAGACCAAACCAATGTGCTACACTGGCTTCCACTCTGCAAATTGCCCTGGTGCAGTTCCAGCTGAGCTTTGTACCAGACTGCTTGGACCATTACAACCTTAAACAGCACTTCAAAGGGGCAGCTGAAGCTTAACCACATGCTAGAAAAGTGCAAATACCTTCACTCAACTCAAAAAGAAAGGCTACACATATTTGAAGTGAACATGTACGGGTTTAATGCAAAGCCATTCAGCAATTAGTAAAGAAAATTAGTGTCTTATTAATGCCTGAAAAATCTTCTGCATTAGTTTTCATAATGTTTTCTGAGTACATATTAACATTAGAAGGAGAAGGAGTACCTTGAAAGGTGGCTTTCCCAAGGCAATTCTTCAAAGCAGGATCTAAATCTGGGAGCAAAGTGAGGTCTCATTCCCAGACAGAGAGAAAAACTGGAGACTGATTGATTGTTACTTTAAAACCTTTTCTCCCCACAATGATATTTGTGTTGTATTGGCACTCCACATGCTGCAACTACTTTAATACTTATTTCAACCTGCAGGGAAGTTAAAAATACTGCAGCTAGTGAATATTATTATTCCTACTTCTTATCAGTGATTATAAATATTCTAATCATGCATTATCTCACCTAGCCTAGGAGATATCAGGGTAGCTACTCAAACACATTTCTGGTGCTTTACAAATTTGGAGAGCTTTATTCTTCTCATTCTGCAATTGTACACTTTGTGCAGGTCTGTTAGGGAATGCACAGTTAAAACATCTGAATACATTTCTGAATTTTTCCTCTCTATTCTCAGGCACATGAATTTGAGGATTGGGGTATTAGAAAAACCACCTTTGTTTAAAAGGTCTTGAATCTTCCCACCCCCAGCTCTGAGGACCACTCACCACCTCTAAAAAGAGTCAGATCAGTTACTAAGGATCTATATTAGACACTTAATTTTAAAATTTTTTTGTCTGGAATGACTTCTCCTGCTGTTTCATGTAGTTACATGGATAAATACAGTTCTCTTCAAAATCCTCCAGTATTGTCTTCTCCCACCTTAAATTTAGCCAGACATTATTGAGGTAGGTTGGGGAGCAAGAGAACTGAATTACAGAGCCAAAATAATGTTTCACCAAAAGAGGCCAGCAAGTTCACAGCCATCCCAGCTTTGCAACAGCTTCTGCTCAGTGCACTGCCTGCCATCGAAGCAGGAAGTACTACCTTCACAGAGTCTCCAGTCCCCAGTAGTTCTTTCCTTTGGGCAGGGTGAAGGTGTTTCTAATTACCTTTACCCTTGAAATAACAACCTTACTCATCTCCAGCTTTGCTGGAAGACATGCTATACTGGGGCTGGAGGAACGGGGGACACAGGGAGGTTGTCAGGCAAAATGGAAAAAGGGGAAAGTCTGAATGGCACTTATAGCTCTTTAGTTTCTACAACCAACAGTCTGAAGAATAACAGAAAGTCTGAATAGGAAATTGAGTGAAAAAAAAATATTTTACCCTTGAAGAGTGTCTGTATAAATTTATAATCATCCAGGTTTTCAAGACTATAAAGAAAGTGACACCTGATTTTTAGAATGTGAATAAGAGGAGTAAGAGAGAAAATGAAAAAAATGCCAAGAACTATTTACCTGTTCAAGGGAACAAATAAGTATGAAACTCTTTTTTCCTGCTGTATTTCCAAGGTCAAACACAGCCCTTTGCTGTACAAGGTAACAACTGCAAGCACACACCTAGAAAGCAGCACCATGGCAACACAACACCTGTGGGTAGGAATTCTCACCAAAATCCTCTCAAAGTCACTAAAACTGCTGGAGCCCAAGTTTTGTAGCAGGCACAGTGCAGCGGCAGGTGTGCCAGGCTCTCCGGTTGGACCGCAGCCTTTCTTCAGCACCACTTGACTCCCAAAGAATGGAGGCTCAGGGGAAAACTCCAGATTTGGCACAATAAGAACAGAAAGCCTTGCATTCATGATTCATGCTACTCTCTGACAATCACAAAAAGCCTTACAAACTTTAATTACCAGAAGGATAGCTTTTAACAGCCATGAGTTCAGTGGCTGTTACATACGACAGCAATTCTATACAGTACACACTAGCACAGCATCAGTCAAGTGTAAAGAAGTAAAAGGTATTAAATGACCCTGTAGTAGGAATTTCAGTAGAGATTTTAACTGCTTGAGATGGATTGTGGCTGGAACAGAAGCATTAACACCCTCATTCTTCCTAAATCTGCAATATCATCTTTACTGACCCCAAGAGATCAGTGCCTTTCTCTATAAAGCCCATCTGCAGGCCATTAGCCCACTACTATTTATCACAAAGCTATTTCGTTAATGACTTGCTCCAAAGGATCAGCACAACCCTGCTCTTTCAAAGATCCCTCAAGAATTATCATACGTGAATACTTTCAGCATGGAACTGAAGATTAATTCTTTAACCTGAGAGTCGTTACTTTTTGTGAAGTTCTTATATTTATACAGGATAATTATATTGGGAAAGCCTTCTTACTTTTAATGACATTAAACTGCCAAGAAGCAGAGGCAAAAGGCACCTCCCTGGCCAAAATCTCCTCACTCCCATTCTCCATGCAATTCCACCAATGCAAATTCCTACCAGGTGAAGTGGAGCCCTCTATTTGCTCAGCTGCACACTTGAATCACTTCAGGATTCTGTAAGGGGATCCTCCAGACTAAACTAAGGTTTCTAACATCCCAGATCTATGGAATTAGGACTACCTTGCATTTCTTGGACAGTCTGTGTTATTCTGTCTATTTGTGCATCATAATAAAAAGATTGTGTATTTAATCAAAAGAATGTGTACCTTTGCCACAATTTATTATTATTTCACTGGAATCTAGCAAGAAAGGCTGCATATAATTTATTTTTTAAAGTACACAGCAATTTGCAATAGCTGGTACTGCACACTTTGCGTTCTGCCCCTAGCAATTAAAAAATATATAATTTAGCACCCATAATTGCTAATTTAGAACAGGTTCTGTGCTATGTTGCTGCAGTTATCATGCCTTTAACCAGATTAAGTTACTGTATTTGCTAATATTGCAGCAGATTTTTTTAAAAAAAGGCAAGAGTAGAAACATAGATTTTGCAGGATTCACATTCTAAGCTCAAGTTCCAATTTGAACTCTTGAATCATATTTAATTTATTAGAAGTGAAGCATGCTTACTACTTACACATATGGCCAGGAAGATGTACTAGCTCACACAAAAATCTTGGATTTCTAGAAGTGATTCCTACTGCCATTCTTCCAGCTGAACTTCCAGCAGCAACACCTACCCTTGCAGCCATCATGTGTGTCACACTTATGAACTATTTCAGAGAGTAAGGTCACGAGCTCTTTTTTTGTGCCTTAAATCTCAGGAAATAAGGCAAGACATCCCTGTAAAACAAGTTGAGAAATTTAACATTCTTCAGAGGCAAAAGTACATAAAAATGAAACCATTTGTATAAATAAGGCTGGTTGCCATTATTGTCATTTATCTTAGCCTTTCCAATCAAAGATTTACAAGAACACAAAGTCTTTCAGAGTTATTTATAAATTTAAAAGTTAGAGACTTTTCCACTAATCTGACCTGGGAGGAAAATAAATCAATTTCAGAATATACATTAATCATCAACTTCAGAAGACTGAGATTTGTAGTTTTAGCATATCATGCCACAAAAAAATTGCACAGTAACTTAAAATGAACTGGTAAGCAGCAGCAATGGCTACTTCAAACTACCTTTGCCTCCTGCAAAATGTACAGGCTACTGTTTCCATCATGAGCTAGCTGCAGGAAGTAGAGGCAGCTGGAGAACCCCGAAGCTCCTCAGGTTTCTGCTATACCAGTCTGCAGTACCCCAGCTGAGACCAGCAGTGGGAGTAGTAAAAGGAAAAATGCGGAAGTTCAGATGCACCACAGCCTCTGAGGCGGTTTCTCCTTTCTAGGAGTCTCCAGAAGCTTATGTGTGCCTACAGCACAGTGCAGATGCCACAGCTGTGCCAGTTGCACATCTAACCCCATCAACAGCACAGGTAGAAGGGTGAGAATTAAGTGGTTATACTTTACGGGAAGGAGAGGAGTAATAATAGTCTGACAATAATTCTTCAGTAAAGAGAAGACTGGTAACGACAGAAATTAAACTGAAGAGAGGCCATGAATGGTGATTGTATTACTGTGAAAGGAGGGAAGAGCCTGTTTTCAATGAGAAATACTCAGTGCAAGACAACTGTTACAGAAAACAAAAGCCTTGGACTGCTGTTCTCTCCCCAGTCCATTGCCTGTCCCTGCCTCTGACCCAGCACCTCGCTGTGGCTGGCTGTGTCCTCTGAGAGCTGCCAGGTGAGCTGCTCCCACAAGCACTGTCACACACATCGGGCACAGCCACATGGATCAGCTAAAACTGGTACCTTAAACTGAGGGTAAATGTGTTTAATGAGTCAACAAGTTGTGAAAACTTAGCTTTAAAAAACCAGCTGCATATGGGGCCTCTGGCCTCTCTCCTGTTCCCTCCTGCAGGATCCATACCACATCACTTATCTTTTTTTTTGTAGTTCATCAGAGCCAATGCTTTCTAGTTTACAAGCACTATCTAGTGTGCATAAAAGAAAATGAGTGTGAGGAGCAGAAACCAGAGAGCTCTTACCCAGCCAGTACATACCAAGATGGTCCAGCAGGTCAGACTGGGACACACACAGCCCACAGCCCTCACTCCCAGGTCCATCCACCAAGGCAAAGAACTGCCCTCCTGATCACCACCAGCCCAGACTAATGTGAGCTGGTTTATCTAACGCAGACAGACTTCCCTGAAGCTAAACGGGGAGTTTTCACATAAACTGCCCCACTAACAGAGCACTAGAGTAAAAAAAAAAAAAACAAATCTGTTGGTAGGACAGAAAGGGGCTGAAAATAGCTGCAGGTCAATGACAGTTTATGTTGTCACAGCTGGATCTGGGAGGTGAATTTACATTACTTACATCTAAGATGCAGTATTGCACAGTAAGGTAGGAATAGCTTTCAGCAGCAGCTTCAGTCATTTTCTTTCCTCTTAATATGTTGTAGCAGGAGGAGGAGTTTGGGAAGCAGATATAGAAAACTGCAGAAAAGGAATAGTTCAGAGAAGCCAGGGTTTGTACTAGTTGTAGCTTTAAGGTCTTGGAGATGTACATGGCATAACAGTTGGAAAGAGTACTAACGCTAACACAGGCCAAATTATGCTCTTACACATAACTGCTACAGAGTTACAGCAACCTCATCCACACACCCAGGGGCAGATCCGAGGCCAGGGCATTCCCCGGAGTTACTTTTCCAATCCAACTTGGCCGGAGAAAGAGCTCTGCAGGCGGCAATAGTAATTCCTAACCTGATACTTGAGCTCCTCCATGTGGAAAGCAGTAGTCTTAATCTTTCCTGTGTATAACAAAGAATTTCCTCATTCTGCACAGCTTCTTTCCTCTCATTATTTTTCTTACTGAAAATTAAATATTACCAAAGATAACATTACACTATGGGGCAAGAACGATTAGTTCTGAGGATAATGAAAGGAGAACAAAGGCAGCATTACTCTGATAATTGCTATTAGTCATGAATGGGTACTTTCATAACATGATGTAGTTAATTTGCATGTTCACCAAAAAACTGTTCTAAGTTCAGATACAGATCAGCTATTTTAAACAGTCAGCTTTGGACAAAATCACAGATGAATTAAAATAGCCTCTTGGTTAAAATACTGCCCTTCCCATAATGAAGTATCTAGCAAAATGGATTCTATATGTTGAAGATTCACAACTTCTGCCCTGTCAAACTAGAAATAACAAGATATAGTGCAGGTTTATTCCTTGAAAAATTGATAAAGAGGTTTTTGTATTAAACTGCAGCCAAGAGAGAATCTATCTGCCTTTTTTAAGAAGTATCTGGAAATTAAAGGTGACATTTGTTTTAAAGAAAACGGCTTATGATTCCAAGTACATCAATACAAAAAAGCTATTAAGGACATTTATTTTTTCCAGTCATTTAACTTTTCAAGTTGTTTTGCATGCTGTAGAATATTGTTCAGTCAGGTTGAATTCTGTGCTGAAGGCCAGTATTCTCTCCTGTTCCTGTTTGCCTACATGGCAATGCCAGTTTACTCACCCATGACTTAACAAGCTCACACACTTGCTTTTCTGTTGACACCATAAGAAGCCACAGTGAAGCTGCTCAGTTTTATGTTCACTTGTTTTTTTAGATACACAGTCACTTCTTGTGTTATAAATTACTTATTGTGCATACTTAATAAATATTTAGGTTGATTACAGGTAGACGTCAGATCTTATCTTAAATAAGTTGCCTTTTCTTAATGGGAACCTTAACTTTGGCATAGTTTTGTTCATTCGTTAGCAGGGTTTTGTTGGGGTTTTTCTCCCACACTAGCAGGAGAAAATCAGCGAGCAGAGGACACACATCTGAGCTGCTTCAGTGACAACCAGGGCACAGGAAAGGAAGGAGAGGTGGCTGAAAAAGTGTGACCTTCCCTGAAATACCTATATAGAAACTACAAGCAAAAGAACAGTGTTTCAGGAGGCAGGCAGACACATCTGCCTCCAGCACCTTTCCCGGGGTTGCATGGATAGCCCATTTCCAAAGTTCCTCCTTTAGCCCACACAGAGTTTGTAGAAGTCAAATGCAGTGGATAGCAGACAGCAGGGAAGAGGAAGTGAACTAACCTCACCTCCTCCTCCTCCTAAAAAGTAAGCACCTGGAAAAGCTGGTCAAAAAAGGAAAAATAAATGCTCACTATTTTTTTATTCAAAAAGAGTGCACTCTCCCTAAAAGTTTTTAGCTTTTTGAACTATATACCTTTGTCAGGCAATTGTCCAGTTACCCGCAAGTTTTTCCCAAGTCTGAAATTGCACAAACTAGAAAAAAGTTGATCATTCAGAGCTTTGGCTCTCAGGAAGATGAAGCCATGCTTACAGGGATTTCTGTTCTTAGTAACTTTATTCTAACCACCAGAAACTCATGAGCAATCACACATTCCCCGACAGCCACATCTGAGGATCCCAAACAATGCTTTCAAACTTGGCTCTGCTGTTGCCCTTGCTCTATCAATTCTTGCAGACAGAGGGAGCAAACTACTAATCAGAGGGAAGGGAAAGGGCTCATTTGGTGAAGGAACTGCCCTAAGAGGAATAGTCCTATAGCACGGGTGGGACAATTATGGCATGAGACCTGTTAATTTCATGGCTGATCTATACAGTTTATTTTCTTCAGCCTAAGACCCACATGAAAGCTGAGGCAGAGTGTGTTTCCATGTTCAAGCACCATCAGTGAACTGCTTTTGTCTGATGTGTGGGAATGCTTTTGCGTCATTTTTTATAAAAACACGTGGCAGGAAATGGGAGAAATAGGGAGATTTCCAATTTTTTAAAAAGGGAAAGGGAAAGGGAAAGGGAAAGGGAAAGGGAAAGGGAAGCATTTATGTATCCCGAGGAGATTGTGTCTTACAAAGCATCATTTAAGCTAATCCACACATACAGTCATGTGGATAACTAACATACATTCTATGCCATTTGATGTTTAAAAAAGCCTCCAATAACTAATTAGGGTTTTTTTAATATATTTTACTAATTTTTTTAGTATATTTATTTGTATTTTGCATTAGAAATCCTATGTTTATATTCCTCAAATCCTCATTTTCCACGGAACAAGCAGAGCAATGAAGACTTCCACATGACATTCCATTCCTAAGCCATACACTGGAGGGACTCTCAGCTCACCAGGTCCTTCTCCGACAGGAATGCAAATACCTGTGGTGGGCACCAGCTCACCAAGCATTAAGCTGAGGCCTCAAGCTTACTCATATATACCACAAGCCACCTAATAAAAAGGAAAAAGTGTTTCTTCTCACTACAAACCCCATTAGAATTTGAGCTGATGTTGTTTTGCTTTCAGCACAGTCATGGCATATTTCCCATATGAATCATTCTGCGCAGCCTCTCCTCCTGTCACACACACACAGTTCCCCACACTCCGGGCCAACCTCGCTCTACAAGTGGCCTCAGCATCTCCTCCCTTATGCTCCACACTATCCCCTATGGTCCCCAGGCTCCCTCATCAAGTCCAGTTTTTAAAAGCTAGTGTATTAGAGTAGTGGTTACAGCTTGTGGAAGTAGTTAACAGGCAAATCAAGAAGGCAACTGGGATCAAACTTTCTGAAGACGAGAGGGTGGGCTCACATGAGACCAAGTCTGTGGAAGAAAAGAAGGTGGAGGAACAGGCTTCACTTCTGGGAAATCTGAAGATGACTCAATCAAGACTTAGGAGCAAGACAAAAAGGAACATTAATGCAGAAAGGGAACTATTAGGAGTATAGAGAATTGTATTTATAATGAAGATAGAGATCACAGACATTATACAGAGAATTTCCATGAACAAGTTCCATTACCTGCCAAGGTTGCTCAGTGCATTATCCCACCCCTGTAGCTATGGCACCTGAGGTCAGGTGCCCTCTTCTCCATACTGCTTCCCAGTTTTTTAGGTTAATTGACATTACAGGGCATTTATCTCCTTCATGTACTGAGTGGAGAGCATCTACTGTAGGCGTGACCACCTATCCCCAGGAGTAGTCAGCAACAGCCTAGCAGCTGACATCACCCTTTAAACATGAATGTAGAAGTTCACAGTTACTTTTTTCTGTTGGCAGGGGAGGGAGGAGGAGAGAATGTAATTAAGTGCATGAATGCCTAAGAGATCTTTTTTTATTCCAATTTATCTAAAGAATGCAGGAGGTTTTAATCTTGATTTGAGGAATTCAAATTCAACCAAGCTTCTGGATTAGCCTGACTACTATCTATTTCTTACCACAATTACAAGATCACACACCAGTCTGGGGGCCCTCCAGCACCCCTTCCCCCCTGCCCAGCCCCCCTTTCTTTTTTTCCTTAAACATCATTGCCTTTCTCCAGGTTCATCTATGAAAGTCAAGGGATTTATACCTGTTGAAAACCATAATACTCCAATAGATCATGCACTGAATTTAGCTTAGAAACCTATTCACTGTAACAATAGAATGGAAATTAACGGCCAGATCCTCAGCCAGACCATCAGCTTAGCTCCATTAAAATCCAGCCTGCGGCCTGACCCCTGAGCACTGACCTAACGTTGGGCTGGCTGACAGTTTCCATTGGCTTCGCAGAGAGCAGGAAATAGCTGGGGTGTGGGAAAGCCCCAGCCATGCCTCCTCCCACCCCGAGCAGGCTCCCGCAGAGCTGGTGCGAGGGCTGCATGGCCGCTCGCCCGGGAGGCCCCTGGGCCTGGGGAGTTCCCCCCAGACAGCTGCATTACCATGCTGCAGCCAGCTTGGAAGACCTCGCCTTGGAAGCTGTCATTCCTGCCCATGGTTGAGTAAGCAGTCACGGTTTTGCATAGAACCTAAATTAAGTTTTATGGGAAGAGGAGCTTGAGTTAATTCCATACTAAAATTTGGAAATTTTTTTTAACTTTTCAAGCAGACATTAGGATGAGGAGAGTAACCATGAGGTAAGGCTCTCAGAAAAAGCCCAGCATAATTAAAGGAAAAAGGAATACCACTGTCTCAGGATTGAAGCAGACAAAGTGGAAACTTTGCCTCTCCCTCTGGAAGAAAGTTCTCACTGCCATGTGTGTGTGTTTGTGTGTGTGTAAATACCAAAGTCCAAAGACCTGCATCCATGTATGGTACAGAATTCCATGAAAGTTTGTTTTTAAAAAAAAGTAAGCCTTTAAACTGCAGTGCTTTTTAGGTATTTTAAATGATGAGATTATGCTATTTAAAATAACAATGGGATACTTAGTTTATTACTGATCTCTTGGTAAAAAAGTTGTTCATTCAGCATTCTCTCTACATAAGCTTTGCATTTTACCTTTCCATCAGAAAGAATAGTAGCACCATGCAAGAATTTCTGTCTTTCTGTTGCTTTTCTCTATATTCTTCCTTGGATTTAATTTGGAGCCTAATGCCTAAGAATTAGGGGAAAAAAAAAAATCAATTGTGAACATTCCAACCTTCCCCATAAAAAACTCACCAAAATGCTGGATTCAAAGTTTTACTTTATATACCATCAATTTCCCAGTAGCCCCATTTCTCAATCAGAATTTGAATAAACTTTACAATTTGTATTCCCCAAAACTCGAATTTAATGAGTTAGTAGGTATAGAAAGAGAAATAACAGCTGCAGCTTATCCCACTGTGCTATTCAGTAATGACAATGTTATACCACATTAGCAATTGTGACATTAATAAAAAGAAGCCCATAGGATTAGCCAGAGACAGCTGACTTTAGTCAAATGTAGGTCATGCTTTGTTTGCTCAGAGCTGGGTAATAAATTTCCAGGTAAGTGCTCTCATGTGTCATACATATATGCCAGAAGCATAATTTCAGCTATACTAAATGATCCACATTCTTAAATTTCTGTAAGCCGTTTTTGAATTATTGTTAAGCATTTAATTCCACAGCAGCATCTTACAGGCTACTTAAAGTTATTAACTCGGGTGACATTACGGCATGTTTTCTTTCTAGTGGCAGCTAATAGCATCTTGATCTGGTTTCCCTTTCACCTTAAAGTATCTGCAACTCTCAATTGTGAGTATTTAACAAAAGATACTTAGCAAGGAATCAAACCCACTACATTTTGCTGCTCTAGCTAACGGGGAAAACAGTATTTGGATTCAATCCAAGCAGCAGCAAGATATCTTGCACCACAGAAGGGAGGCTTTAAAAATTTTAAAGGAAATAAAAGCATAGCCTGCAATTAATAGTACAAAAGATCCTATCTCAATCTCTGCTACTTTGGCAAGCCCTCAAAATTTGGATTGAAAGCAGACCTTTAAACATATTCATATTTAATCTCAGCACAAGTTGTGCATATTGTACACTGAAACCTTAAAGGCCAAATTCTGTGTTCAGTAACACCCTGGCAGGCTTCACTGGGAAAGGACGAGTGTAATACAGCAGAAGCTGACCTTGAGGTTATAATCTTACTTTCACTTTTTTAAAAAAATATTATGGTAATAATTAGAGGCACCAAACAAGATCAGGGCCTTTTTGTACAAGCATCATCCTGACATGCAGAACAGAGAAGAGAACTCTAGTTAGAAGAGTTCAAATCGTACCTTTTTACAGATGGGGGACTGATGGACAGAAAGGCTAAATGACAGATCCAGATGGCTTTAATTCCACCTAATTCTATAGCCTAGTGGTTGCTATGGCTTTAGGCAGCTACTCATCTTGCCCCTTATTTTAGGGGCACCAAGCTCTCTCCCTGTAACCCGGGTGTGACAGGAACTGGCTAAGCCATGCCCCAGGTGCTCTTCTACAAGTCCCACATAGGGGGGGGGCCATGGCTGTACCTTATTGCATGTACTGAGGTAGTGCCTTGTCATCTTATTCACAATTAATTAGTCTAATCATTTCTGAGCAACAGTAGTTAATTTCTTGACTCCCTTCTATTTTTACCCATGTCTTTGCTAAGATGTATTTACACATCAGCTGGTCTTTGGGGGCTTCTGAAACATGTCAAGCAGAAGAGCTGATGTAGCTGTAATGCCAGTTGATTTTTTGTTTGGTTGGTTGGTTGAATGGCATATGTTCTTGAAATAGAAATGTAAGTAGTTTTTTCTTTAGTAATTAAGAAATCTTGAGACCAAAAAGGGTTGGGTTTTTTGTTTGGGTTTGGTTTTTTGGTTTTTTTTATGGGGAACTAAAAAGAGAAGGCTTTGTAGTCTTTCAGTACAATTCATCAAGTAACAGTTTCTTCAAAGCAGTGGTCTCTTTCTTAAAGGCTGCAGTTGTATCTTTATTAGCCTTCATTGTTATCAGTGAAGCAAAATGCCATAGCTACATTTGAGGCAAAATAAATTCCTTTTGTGAGAAGCAACGATTTCCAGCAGATCCTGAACATCTTTGTGCTTGACTTCAAGCAAGTAAAGGTGGGCAGCGTTCTCCGACAAGCCTGTGTATTACAATGTATTAGAAACATGGGTTGTTTGAAGTAATTCCTGTTCAAAAATAATTCACACGCACACAAAGAAAAAAAAAAAAGGAAATAAAGAAAAAAAGAAATAAAGAAAAAAGAAATAAAGAAAAAACCCACATAAAACAGGAGAACAAATGAGACTGAAAAACTAATGGGTAGGAGCAAATTTGTCTTAGGGTCAGAGCTGTGCAACTCCAATAAATACTGCATACATGTATCATCCCAGAGCAGCACTGGGCAGCCTGCCTTTTACTCATGATTTCTACCTGCTTTGCAGAGGGAGGGAGAACCTAACTGAACAGCACTCAGCCCCTCATACTTACAGGGAGATGAAGCTGATGAAGCTCTCTTATAGGCATAAACCTGAACACACCACACACAGAAACATCCTCTTACAGAAAATGGTCTTAGTAAAATGGAAACATGTAAAGAAAATATTTTGTCTGAAATTGCCTATATTTTTCCTCAAAAAAAAAACCCCAACACATTTTCAGTGGGAAAAAAAATAAACAGAATATGTTTAAATAAGTGGTTTTTCTTTTTTTTTTTCTTTTGCAAAGAGAAAAACAAAGAAGATCTTTCGGTGGGAAAAATCAATCCCTTCACTGATGGGCTGGCTGTCTCCCTGTCTGCACAGGCTGATGCTCCTTTGTTCCCAGCCCTGTTCCCCAGCCTTCCAGCTGAGCTGGTGCCTCAAAGGATGCCTCCCAGCTCCCTCCCACTGAGCACAGCCCAGGAAGGCAGCTCATTGCCCACCCTTCTCACCCACGTTGTGGCTAGGGCCCAAAACCCCTCTTCCCACAGGACACAACGCTGGCAGAAGCAAGACTTTCCAGAACACTGACATTACCCTTTCATTTCCCTCCTCACTAGAAAAATATCAAAGTGAGCATTTTGTTATTATTTCAGGGTATTTTTTTTTCCTCCCTATTACAGCCTATTTACAAAGCAGTGTGGAAGCACTGCCAGAGTGGCAGGTGAGAGATGAGTCTTCCCCACCAAATGATTTGCAATGGCAACTTTTGTTTTGGATAAAAGCTTGAGGCATACGATAGCAGCAAGGCTAAAGATAGAAAGCTATTTTGCATGGGCAAGAGCGTGTAGTTCACCAAACAGAGCTGCAGGGTAGTAGGGACTGTTCAACAAGGAGGAAGTTGGATGTAGGGCGAAGGCTTACACTGTCCCCACCACAGCTCGTGGCAGCTCCAAGCTGCCTATCTCCCTAACACAGCCTCAGCAGGGCTGGACTCCAGGCAGTACCCTCAGGGCTGTGTTCTCATTTTCGACCCTAATCTCCTGTCCACCCTTCTGAGTCTGTCACACACACTGGCATGGGAGGCCATGGGGCTGGGGCACACTACTGCAGCTGGGGGCCACCCTACACAGCACCTGGGCACAGGGCCCAGCATGTCCATCAGTCACTGGCACTCAACCCCTGGAGCCTCCTCCCATGTAATTACACCATTTCTTTTCAAGCCCAAAATGAACTTTCTTCTAGCACAGCTGCACGGCTGAAAGCCCTCTCGGACACCTCAATGGAAACGACAGTCAGCAGAGCCAACTTCTCCACAGGCATACCCAAAGTCACATTAAACAGACCAGGAAAGGCACAGAGATGCATTAAAAAATAAAATAAAATAAAAATCCAGCCTTCCTCTGCTCCTCTGCTTGCACATACAAACAGGTTACGGACTAGAGGTGCAGAGCAACAGCTTGCCCTCTGTAACCATACACAGTATGTAATCCTTGCTTCGCATCTCAAATCAAAAGCAGTCACAGAAGTTAATACAAATACCATCAGGACCTTCCTAGGCTGTGCATTCATAACTGCACAGATGAACAATAGGATTTTGCATTTAAAAGAAAAGACAATAAAAGGAGGAATTCCCATTAAGTGCTTCAGCCCGGGCGTTCAGGTGGCTTGAGAATCCCTCCTCAATTTGTGATACCAACTTTGTCACTTACGTTCAAATACCTACAAATACTGAGAATAAAAAAAAATAGAGAGAAGCACCAGGCAAAATCATTCCCTACCTCTAAACCAAATACCGTCTGTAAAATATCTTTATATACAAGTGAGAAGAAATAAAATAGCAATTTATTCAACAGTTATGAGGGCAAGATCTGTATCAACTATACTTTTGGTCAATTCAAATTCATCAGAAGTTATAAGCTCTCCTCTCCTTTCCTGAAATTCATGAGCAGTCTTCAAAAATGACTGAAGGTACTACAAATAAACTGTTTTCAATCACATTTCCAGATGAATAGATCATACTGTTACTTTAGAAAAACACTCTGCATCCTTGGAAAGACAGAAAGCTGGTGAAGAAAAAACGGAAACCAGAGGTTGTGTGGCAAGGAAAAGAAGAGGAGAAAAAAGATCCCTAGATAATTATGGGGGTCGTTCTTTGGGC
>NW_010317032.1:9062-10856 GCF_000700745.2 Antrostomus carolinensis | reverse complement strand
ACCATCCTCCCAGAAGAAGTGTTTTTCCTTCATGGAAAAACAAGCGGTGTTACATGTAACCCGTGCTACGTGCCAGGCTCACTGATAACAAAGTGAGGTTATGTGAGGTAGTGCTGGTGCAATGCACTTAATCAACAATTGAATTACCCCTACACAAAAAAATGCACGGCGAAGCAGACGAGGAACTTGAGGAGAAACCCAGTAAGCCAATGCCACCGACTCCCAAAACTCACAGCCAGAAGGGAAATTTGAGGAGCAGGTGAGGAAGCAGCAGTTATTCTAAATGCTCTCCATGAGGGTCCATCAGGGCAGGGCCCGTCCCACCACCCCAGCCAGGAGCAGGGTAGCTGGGGCAGCCCCAGGCTCCAGGCACCTCCCTGGGGATGGGCCTAAGTGGGGCCTGGCCGTGGGCCTGAGGGTGGGCCCAGCTCAGTGGGGCCCATGGCCAGGCCAGGGCAGGGCTGAGGGGAGCCTGAGACTGTCCCTGCCGAGGCATCGCTGGGGTGGGGGCGGATGGCCCAGGGGTCTGCCATGGGGTCCTGGGCAGGGTAAGGGGGGCCCTGGAGTGCTGGTCAGGGACATCAGGGCTACTGGTGGCCCTCAAAGCCCTGACACCCAGCACGTCCTGGCTGTGGCCAGCTAAAAGCGGCACATAAACTCCTCTTGCAGAGCCAGTAGATGCTCATGATCTTGGATATAATGGACTATTTACATTAAAATCTATCGTAAATTAAAATTATTAATAAAAAAATGGCAACATTAATCTCGAGGATTGTTGGGTGATGGCACTTCACCAAAGAAGACCCGAGGTGTGAGTCAGGCAACAGATTTAAAGAGGTGAATCTTCTAAAGGGAGTTAAGAAAAATAGCCCATAGTGACTGAGGACCAAATTCTCTGGTCTCTCCAAACACAAAAATTTCACTGGGTTTAGAGAAAGTTGCAGGGAAGCACCTGAGAGCCAAACTCAATCCCAAGAGTACAAGACTCATTCAAAAGCCCCAAAATAGCATGCTTTTATTTGTTTAAAATATCAAACTAAAGGCTGCAAATAAACCCAAAGTAAGATTAATTGGAAATCAGATATTGAACCTGTTACAATAAAGTGTTACTGAATATGACTAATATGTTTGTGTTACTAATAAAAGCCTGCGTTAGACATTTTTAAAAATACCAAAAAATGCACTGAGCAATACTTAGACAAGAACCACAGAACCAGTTTTGGAGTGAGAAAGCGGAACACTAAATTCCAGGCTTCAGGGAAGGAAAAAAAACCAAACAAACAAACAAACAAAACAAAAAACCTTGTTCTCAGCCAGATACCAACAGACACATTCTCAGAAATGTCTGGGAAGTCAGAAAAAAAAGTAGTTGTTATCCCTACTGTCTGTCCAAATCCCATTTGTGAAATAAAAAAAGCCCATGTGCACACGCACACACAATTCTTGGGAGGGAGATGGAGGAAAGGAAAAACAAACTTTCCTGCAAAGCCAAGAAGAGAAAGGATGTCTTAGTTCAGTAATATCCAAACCCCTTTACTAGAAGAAAGAAAATATAATGAAAGAAAATATTGCTGTTCACCTTTACAAGACACATAGTCTCCACCCTGACTGCTGCTCTGCTGCATCTGCCACATCACACCAATACGCCGGCTATCCATACCTGTGCATTGCGGGATTCAGCTGTGGAAACAAGAGTAGAAACAAAACACTGCTTTGAGGAACGCTTACCTGCAGGCTTGCCAGTAGCAGGTGAGGCCCAGTACCAGGTCTGGCTGGCACCATTCCCAGTCACCA
>NW_010317032.1:0-9028 GCF_000700745.2 Antrostomus carolinensis | reverse complement strand
CTGAGGACAAGTACAGTACCAAGGCTCAGCAGGGCCGGTCTCAAGGATAAAGCCAGTAGGTATTTTAAAAGGATGGAAAACTATTCTATAGACAGAACCCAGGAAAATCTATGGCAGACTCATTTCCAAGGATTTGTCAGCATGCCAGACAAAGGCTGAAAGTTTGTTGGCCCACTGGAAAGGTGAACTAGGCAGCTTTAAGCCATGTTAGCATGCACCATCGCTGCAAATACAAAAAAGTGACCATCCCTTTTCCTAAGCTTTTAAAGAATTTGTGTAACCTTCCTAAAATTCATCTGAAAGGAGAGCAAAATTCTCCTTGAAAGCTCCCAGAGACTTAAATATAATTGCATGCCTCAGTGATAGATTTGGACACTAGTTATTGGGCAATACCTGGTACTGCTTCCAGTTTAGAAGAGATCTTGAAAGTCAGATGTAGGAGAGAAAATTCATACTTTCAGGAGTATCATAGCAACAATTTACACAACTATTTCTTATGAAAATAAGAAAGTATAACTCAGAGAAAGTGTAACTCGATCATTAAAACCTGATATACAGTGGAGGCAGTTGGTTAAATTGGGTAAAAAATCATTGAGAAATTATGAGGGAGAGGAAGACTCGCATTGCTCAGCTCAGGCACACAGAGATATTTTCTAGACCTTCAGTATAAAGCAGAACTGCTGCTGTAAGATGACCCTACATACATGCCATTGTTCTGTTAGCCTGCAACACCAACTCCTCCAGCACAGCACTGGAACAATCTCTGCATAACGTGTCACCACAGCTGCTGCTGTATACTTGGCTAAGTTCCACCTCTAGGGAAACCTATGCCAAACTCTATAATAATGGGCCGTAATCGATGTGAAATAGCTTTGCACCCTTCCTACATGAGAAAGGTTCAACATACTAGTCCATTTATTAATGCATCATTAGTTTAAAGTGGTCCTTTATAAAGTAATAATGTGGATACTTTGCTTCTTGATGGTGTCTTTCTGCAAAAAATGTCAAAATGTTTTCCAAACATAACCAAATATTTAACAGCCTCCAAAATCATTGTGGAAGGTGGGGAAAGATGAGTATGTCTGTAGCTACTATACCTTCACATTACTGAAAAAAAGGAGGCATTTACAGGTCAAAAGACTGCAAGTTCCTGGCAGGTTTCTCTGTCCCGGGATTCACATTACACTACTCCTGGAAAGAAGGAGGAAGACATGTCACAAGCAGAGCTGCAACACAGGGTCAGGAAGGAAAGCTCACCCTGCCAGGGGAATCAAAATCACTGGTGTAAAAGCTGTGTGAAATTATCTACCTTGCGTGTGGGTTGTGCAGCTAAGATTTTTTATCTGGGTAGTTGATGGATGGCTTGCAAAATATTACCAGAAAGTTACAACCAAATCTCAAAAAACCACAGGCTCAAGTCTACAAAGCACTTCAGCAAGATATTAGCTTCCAGCATGGAAGTAATTGAAAACAATGCAACGTAACCTGTTTTGCCAAGTCAGGGCCTAAAGTAAGAATTTGCTGTCTTATTTAATATCTGGTGCAGGACAGTGAAGACTGGCACACAGATACACAACCTTTCCACAGAGTTTGCTGTTCACTGTATTAGCTCCCTGAAAGTGGCCAGACTTAGACTCTCTCTCTTGGCTATGAACTCTGTTCTCATATAGAGGTCATCCCCAGCTTCACAGTTTTGAATGCTGATGTGGTTTGAGTGTTGCAAATTTTCCTGAAAGCTTAAAACAAATTGCTCTCTGTGCTGCCCATCTCTCCCAGCATTTTCCTCCAAGGAATAGTGGAGGCTGATAATAGGAACTTCTGGATAGAAACAAGTAGGGAGTATAGCAAATCTCCACTCTTCTCCCCAAAGGTAGTCCCATTATTTACTTTGTTTCTTTTTATCCACACTAAAATCAAGTAGACTACTAAGTAACCCAGTTTCTTTGTCTCAAACTGACAGTGATAACTCATGCTGAGCTCACAGTCATCATTCCTGGCCAGATTTCCTATCAAATTCCTTCACCCCATGTTCCTAAGCCACTTCTTGCTCTTTCATTCAGAATATCCTGATTTCTCTCTTTCTGAACACAAAATAACATTTGGGTCCTTAATGTCCTTGGCATCTTCTGGAATGAGATAAGTGATCTTCTGTGTTTCATTTCATTTTGACAACACGCATGTTCGTGACAGCTTAGATAAGTGAACATTCTGCATACAGGCATCTTCCCTAGGGGATATGCTGCAGAAAGGAAAAATACGACCCCAAACTGTAAACACTGACAAGTACAAAGTACACTGCTCATCCATTACCCAGCCTTGTTCGATTCCCTACCTCCTCCTCACAGGCAGAGGAGAAAGAAAAATCCTAGGAGAAATTTAAAAATCCACAGCTTATGTCTGAGTCATTATCAAAGTCTTTCTTAGCCTAAATAGGTAACTATGTAATGTTTTTGAGAATTATGTTGTTCCTGGCCAACAAATATATGACAGATTCCCTGTGACCACCACTGACCACAGGACACTCCACTATGCAGCAATTTCATGAATGCAATCCGAAACTTGATCTTCTGTGTAGTAAAGTCTCTAAATCATCACAGCCCCGTAACACCAGAGTATAGTTTAAAGGATTATGCTCACAATACAAAAATGCAGTTAGTTTTTTCTGTTAGCCAGCTTTCCTGTAAGTAGGATGTCACATTTTTGTAAAATTGTCCATAAGTCATTCTCAGATCCCAACTCAGTAAGGTTTGTAAAATGTTAAGACCCATTTATATTACTGGAAGTAATCCCATGCTTTCAGTTAGCAATATTGCCAAACACAGGTATTCAAAAATCTTGAGTCAAGCACTATGTTCCAAAGTAATAGGCCAGTATTTTCTTTAAGATATTATTTTTCCTTGGACTCATTTTCAAACTGTAGTCCAGAACCACAACAGCTACAAAACTGAGTTTTCATTTAAAGCTGAGCATTTGAATCTCAGTTCCCACAGCTAAAGCCTTAAAATCAACACAAAACATATGAGAGATGGAAATACTGAGTTAGATAGGCACAAGCTTAAGTGATTTGTTTTGTCCTCTTCTTGAAGGGAAAGGGTTTGGAGGAGAAGAGGGTCAGAACTTTAACCTCCAACCCTTTCACCTTTGAATCCTTACTCAAAAGCTTCTAGGAAGGAAAAAGGACTTTGCAGCGTATCTGGGAGTTTAACAAATCCAGGCTCTGGTTAATCAAATAGAGAAGCCCTAGGGCTGTACTAATTCCTAGACCCAATGAGGCCCTTTAGAATAGAAGGAAACTGTGAGCATAATAGGTAGTAGAGCTGCTTGAGTTCATTTACATGACATATCCCTGGCTCCTAAGCTATTCTAATGCTTCTGACTGATTACGCAAAAGGAGGTTTCCCCACCCAAAACACTGATCTGGTCCACTCGGGGCACAGCTGACTACTGGGACCCCTGTATTTCATACACTACAAAGCACAGCATATGTTATGGGGTGAGTGAGGCTCCAGGAAATTCTCTTTTGAGGAAGCTAGGATTATACTTACGAATTGCACTAGTAGATGGATGTGTATACCAGATCTGACACTGCCTCTACAAAGCCAGAGATTCAGAAAAATAACATACAAAGTAGAAAAAACTAAACTACTGATTACAGCAGAATAGATACTGCACAAATGTTTTCTTGCAGTTGGGTTTTCTTCCTCCTTTCTGAAAGGCAACCTTTTCTGTTATTTCATACCAAACTCAGTTGTAACTAGCTAGCCATCATGCTTTACATCAAGAAGTCTTTCAGTAGCTAGAGTTTGATGTAAGGCATCCAGAATTTAGAAAGCAATTTAAGGATCAAATTATTCAGTGTGATGTTTCTGCAACCTGTAATTTAAAGGGCTAAAAGTCTTTCTTCAGCCACCGATGCTTTCAAGGTCATGAGTTTATTTTTACTCTGTTATTTCACTTGGTAAATGGACTGTAGGCATTTAAGGACATGGCCAATCTTAAAACAGGAGCTCAGCCTTTAAAAACTGCTTGTCGTGTATAGTACTTTGGTTTGCAGAATAAAAAAGGAAGGGGGAAGTCTAACTCAGTTTTAATTATTGCCAATTTCATGTATGTAAAAAATAACTTTCTCTAATTACTAATAGGCAGTCTGCACTAGGGAGTATAGTAATATTTTAAAAATTACATTATTAAGGTTCACAGACTTTGCAAGAGATATGAAGTTTCGAGCCTGCAATTTTCTCTGATTTTATTTATCTAAAACAGATCCTTTCTTACTTCATAACAAAGAAAAGAAAAAATAACTAAGTTGTTTACTTCTCTTCAGAAATGCAAGTAGCCCAAACTCAGAAACTGAACTGAGAAAAATGAGGGGCTGATTGGACTCATTATACTAGGAGAGTTCAGTTAGACATTACATACACTATGTACCTAGATTATTTTCTAATCTTTTTAGTAAGTAGCTCACTAGTCCATCTTAACTCTCATTAATGCCTCCCAACTGCAGATTTGCTATATATTTCCAGTTAACAATTTTCAGCCCATTGTTTAATGTGAGTATCTAGTTGATGACCATTTCATATATATTTATATATATGGAAAAAGTACTGTAACGTTACAATAATTAAAAGTACCTTGCAATTATTTTTAGCCAATATTTTTGCTACACTTGCTGAAGTGTTTTCATAGTCTGGAATATAATGAAACCTTTAATAAAAGCAAACCAGATTGTGAGTAAAAAGCCCACTTACAAAAAGGTCCACATCTTAATTCTGGCATTCAGTAATTTTGCTAACAGAAGGAAAGGCTGAGTAGCTCAGAATTTGGTAATGATAAGCAATGACATCATTAAGTTGTTAGTTCAACTTCAACCCACATTATAGCGATTTAAATTTATTGCAGGCTGTAGCTGCTTCATCAGCCTAAGTATGCAAAGCGTCCTTTGGGTTTTAAACCTGTTCTTAGGTTTTAAAAACTTGCTTGAAAATTAATATGATAGCTATTATTAATTGCTTTATTGCAACCCAGGCAAAGGAAATTACAGTTTGCGAGGTGTCTCCTCTAAGTGAAAGGAGAGACCCTAACAGCACATTTCCTCAAAGCTATATGGTGCACTATCATCATTTATTTAAAGAAAATAAACCAGCAAACAATTTTTTTTTTTTAAGAAAAAATCCACTGTGAAGCAGCAATTATAAAATATGAAGGAGGAAGGAAGCGAGAGATTACAAAATCAAGTATTTTTCATCTCAATCTCAATTCTGGCAGATTTCAGACATTTCAAAACCTTCCTGACACTTCATTTCCATGCTGACTTAGAAGATGTGTGAGTGCTAGAACACGCAAGTCATTAATTTCTCTATCATCACCTCATTAATTCTAATTTCCCACCTCTAACTTAAAGTTTTCTGGATAGTTCAATTTTTTAGATCAAAAGTTGCTTAGCAAAATTTTTGGCAACACACACAGATATGTAATCATGTGGATGACAAATGAATTCACCCAACAGACATGGACATAGCACATTGTGGGACACGTAGCCACATGGGGAACTGCCAAATTTATCACTTTACCTACACCCCTTCCAACACCATTGTATGTGCATGGGATCCTAAAAATATATCAAGAGAAACAAAATTCTGGGAAGTGACCAAGATGCCTTGAGACTATTCTGTTCATACTTATTAATTGGAATATCTTGTTAGTACATTAGGTTTTTAACAAGAAAATAAACTTTAGAAAATGTGACAAGTGTTTGGGAACCCACAGAAATGATAAAACACAGACTCTATGTAAAAGGGAAAACGAGGGGTAATTACAGGCCTTAGTTCTCTTCAGCAATTCTAGCAAGAAATATCAGAAATAAGGTTTAAGTTTCTTGAACAATTACATGTTTTCTTCCTTTTTAAATGAAGGAGAGAATAAACCAGCTCATAGAGCTTTTTGTTCTCCTTCCCCTTGGAAATAGCAACAGATTTTTTACTTCTTCAGACAGTAACACTGTCTACTGCTGCCAGGGCTGGGATTTCACTGCAGCCAGCAGCGGAACTGGTTCAGAGCCATTTCCCACCAGTGGAGGTTAATATGCCACACCCATCAATTATCACATTTCCTGGCGTGGGCTGCCGTGTGCTTCAATAACAACATGATAGTGCACACATATGCTTCTGTATGGAAATAGTAAATTTACACTTACAACCTGAATGATTTATTTTGGATGAAGGGGAAAAAGACTAGAGTAGGGAAAAAGTAAACCATTCTGTCTTGCCTTCATAACATGCAGCATCAAACAAAATGGCATCTATCCCTACAGACAGTAAACACCCTGAAGTTTAAAGGTCTGATATGCAGATGACAAAATGCCAACATTTATTCACACCTTTATTCCATGATACCAAACAATATTTGAGTGTGTTGTTATTTCTTTTGTCAAGACCAGTAACTGCTGCTGCGTCTGCACTTGGTACAGTGCCAGTCTATAAGGGGTACCTGAGCCACTCCAATGTACAGAGCTCTAAACACACTGTCCGTGGGTGGCTACAGGCCCTCATTATTTCTTGAAAGACAAATGAAAATATTTCCTTATTTGCTAGCAACATACAGTTGAAGCAAGGAAAGTAGTGAAACTGGATATGAACTTGGTAGAACGAGTCCAGAGGAGGCCACCAGGATGATCCGAGGGCTGGAGCACCTCTCCTGTGGGGACAGGCTGAGAGAGTTGGGGCTGTTCAGCCTGGAAAAGAGAAGGCTCCGGGGAGATCTTATAGTGGCTTCCAGTACCTGAAGGGGCTACAGGAAAGCTGGGGAGGGACTTTTTACAAGGTCGGGTAGTGACAGAACAAGGGGAAATGGGTTTAAACTGAAAGAGGGCAGGTTTAGATTAGATATTAGGAAGAAATTCTTCACTGTGAGGGTGGTCAGACACTGGAACAGGTTGCCCAGAGAAGCTGTGGATGCCCCCTCCCTGGAAGTGTTCAAGGCCAGATTGGATGAGGCTTTGAGCAACCTGGTCTAGTGGAAGGTGTCCCTGCTGATGGCAGGGGGGTTGGAACTGGATGATCTTTAAGGGCACTTCCAACCCAAACCATTCTGTGATTCTATGAATTGATAATAAAACTAACTCATTGGTAGCTTGAGGTCTTCTCTTGGCTTAAAACATGCATGTATACACACACATATGGACTACCATACAAATAAAGCCAGGAAAGGCCAATATGATCATTTATTCTGACCTTCAATTAGCTTCAGTGAAAAAGTAATAAAACCATTTCAGTTTACACAGAAGGCCAAGTTCTCAAAAAAGCACAACACATGTAAGACTGAGTACTCTTTTTAATATATCGACAAAAAACACTGCCCCATCAAGAAACTAATGATCGTTTTCCTACCTTCCTTGCCTTGCTGTTCTCAGACAGGAATTACTTTTATTTTATCTGAACCAGTTTATAACACTCTCATTGCTGAGAGGTCCTGCCTTTGTGGTTCAGGGAAGAGCCCAGTCTGCCAGTCTTCATCCCATCTTCAGTCAGAAGAGGGGCAGGTAAAACCAAACTCAGTTACCCTCCAAAGTAGGAACAAGAATTGTCTGTGAAAGCCCTTGGGTTTCTTATTTTCTTTTTCCTTTCAAGGGAAAGCTGAGATAGCTCTATTTTTATTTGCCTTCATATATGAAGCTTGCCCAGAATGGAGAGGTCCCCTAGACTCAAGCTTCTCACTTCAGATGGGAAAATAACAGGGGTGAGGAAGCGGGAAGGAATGAGCTGCTGTATTGGGTTTTTGTAGCAAAGTTTTGGTAGCAGGGGGGCTAAAGGGGTGGCTTCTGTTGGAAGCTGTTAGAAGGTACCCCTGTGTCCAATAGAGCCAATGCCAGACGGCTCCAAGATGGACTTGCTGCTGGCCAAGGCTGAGGTCATTGGTGATGGTGGTAGTGCCTCTGGGATAACATAGTTAAGAAGGGGAAAATACTGCCGTGCAATTGCAGACAGAGAGAGGATTGAGGATATGTGACACAACAACTGCAGACACCAAGGTCAGTGAAGAAGGAGGAGAAGGTGCTCCAGGCACCAGAGCAGAGATTCCCCTGTAGCTCATGGTGAAAACCACAGTGAGGCAGGATGTCCTTCTGCAGCCCATGGAGGTCCATGGTGGAGCAGGTGGGTGCACCCGAAGGAGGCTGTGACCCCGAGGGAAACCTATGCTGGAGCAGGCTCCTGACAGGACCTGTGGACCCGTGGAGAGAGGAGCCCATAGTGGAACAGGTTTGTTGGCAGGACTTACGACCCTATGGGGGACTCTGCTCCTGAAGGACTGCGGCCCGTGGCAAGGACTCACATTGGAGAAGTTCACGGAGGTCTGCCTCTCATAAGAGGTGGGAAGAGCTCATGTTGGAGAAGTTTGTGGAGAACCATCTCCCATGAAAGGGACCCCGTGCTGGAGCAGGGGAAGAGAGTCAGGAGTCCTCCCCTCGAGGAGGAAGGAGCAGCACAGACAACATGTGATGAACTGACTGCAACCCCTATTCCCTGTCCCCCTGTGCCACTGAGGGGGAGGAGATAGAGAAAATGGGGAGTGAAGTTAAGCCTGGGAAGAACAGAGGGGTAGGGGAAGGTGTTTTAAGATTTGGGGTTTATTTGCTCATTACCCTACTCTGATTTGATCGGTAATAAATTAATTTTCCCCAAGTTGAGTCTTTTTTACCCATGACAGTAACTGGTGAGTGATCTCTCTCTGTCCTTACCTCAACCCATGAGCCTTTCATTGTATTTTTCTCCCCCTGTCCAGCTGCAGAGAGGAGTGATAGAGCAGCTTTGGTGGACATCTTGCAACCAGCCAGGGCAACCCACCACAGCTACAATAGATATTTAGAAGAGGTGGAGGCGTATTCTGTTTAAGGAGGTGAAGTTAGGGTCTCCTTCCTGTCTTCCACATCTTATTGAGGCATAAAGAAAAAGGTAAGATCCACACAAATGAAAGAACTTGGGATGTGTGTCTTTCTTGGTGAGAAATAATCACAGAATCACAGAATGTCAGG
>NW_010317031.1:0-5702 GCF_000700745.2 Antrostomus carolinensis | reverse complement strand
GATGATGGAGAGTGGTCTAGCTACGACTTCATCTATGACATTCATTGAGACAATGGTGATCACAGTATGTAACCTAAACCTGATGTATTCTAATTAATGAAAGCAAAATGTGCCTCTTGGAACATCCCCTCCATCCATGACTGTTCAAAGGTCTTGGTCATCATCAGGACAAGCCAGTATTCTTAAATGCTGAGTGGGAGTCACTGAAGCTAAAACTAGGAAATCTTAAGTGTTTTGCATGGTGCATTTGGAAGTCTTCACTGGGATTCTGATGGTTGATTTTGGATGTAGAGACGTAAATGTTTGGGATTCATCATTATTAATGGCTGGAAGATAAAGCAGCAGCAGCTGAAGTGACAGCAGCTTTTTGGCACTGTAGCCTAGTGTCAAAGCACACACTTGATCAAGGGAAAGGAGAGTTTAATTTCCTCTTCATTTCCATATCTCTTTGTCCTGGTTTTTCTAGGATAGAGTTAATTTTCTTCTTAGTAGCTAGAATAGCTGTGTTTTAGTTTCAGTGTGGGAGATGTTATGAGAAGAATGTTGATAAAGTACTGAGCAATTGCACTGTGCATCCCTGTCCTGGTTTTTGCTAAGATAGAGTTAATTTTCTTCTTAGTAGCTAGAAGGCACTGTGTTTCGGTTTCAGTGTGGGATTTGTTATGAGAAGAATGTTGATAAGGTCCAAGGACATTGTGTTTGGGTAGTTCACAAGTGCAGAGGACTGCGGAAGAAAAGTGTAGTAGGTTGCAAAACCCAGAATTGACAGTTGGATATGCCAATAAGATATTCCATATCATATTACGTCATGTTTAGTATATTAACCGGGGCTGAGCGGAAAAGGGGAAAATTCTTTTGGGGATCGCTCAGGCTCGCTTTTCTGGGAATGTGATTTTGGTTTCGGGCTTCCTTTTCATTCCTATGGGATATTTATCTGCAGGTGGTGAGCAATTGTACTGTGTATCGCTTACATATATAGTTGTTATCATTATTATTAATATAATTTTAATTCTTATTTTAAATTCTCTCCCAGATTCCCTGGGTGTCAGGGAGGAGGGGTGGGAAGTGTCTATGTCTTGTTTGGCTGCCAGCTAAGTTAAACTATCACAATCACTAATTTGTATATTCCTTTATTACTGTTATTATCATTATTGCTTTATTTCAATTAGTAAATTGTTTTTGTCTCAATCCACAAGTTTTATTACTTTTACCCTTTTAATTCTCTCTCCTGCTCCCTGCTGGGGCAGGGCGGGGGGCGGGGAGAGTGAGAGAATGACAGCGTTTGGCTGCAAGCCAAAGGAGTGAAACCACCACACTCTTGTATCCCAAATAGACAAATTATAGATTATGCTAAACTCTGACAGGCCCATTTTTTAATCCCACTGTAGAAGCTAGATTTGGCAGCACAGAATACAACTGTGTCAAACAGTTCCTGTGTTGGGTGCACATAGCGAAATTATGGTAGTGGGAGAGGAGGAATGTGCTTACAGATGTCTCTGTAGGAAGAAGTCAGGGGCTGCATCGTGCTGGTTCCCGTCTGTTCCAGTCAGCTCTGCAATGGGCCACCCCCTAGGACACAGCTGAACCTTTCAGTGAAGCTGCTAGTTCTTCTGGAAAAACACGTTTAAGAAAGAGTGAAATTCCACATGAGCTGTGAGCAGTGATGGAAAAAAGTGTGAGAAACAATCCTGCAGACACCAACATCAGACAGTAAGGAAGGGGTGAAGGTGCTTCAGATGCTGGGGCAGAGATTCACCTGTAGCCTATGAAAGAAGCATGATGGAGCAGACATCTACACTGCAGTCCATGAAGGACACCATACCAGAGCAGGTGGATATTTCCTGAAGGGAAGGCCATGGAGCACTCATGTTGGAGCAGGGCAAAAGTGTGAGGAGGAAGAAGTGGCAGAGAGGAACTGTTATGGATTGACTGTGAACCTCCCATTCCCTTTCTCTCCTGTATCACTAAGTTTGGGGGAGAAGCGAAAGGCACTGGGAATGAAGGAGTGATGCTAATTGGTAAGTGGTCTCCTTGTCTTCATCTCAGGCTACATGGGGTTTTTAAATCTTATTTTCTTCTCCCCTCATTCCCCTCCCCCTCCAAGAGCAGCTGGGTGGGCAGCTGTCAGTAATATTCTTTCTTTTATAGCAGAAAATCAGTGGAAGATAGGGAGAAATTAAGGAAATTAAATAAAAATTAAGAAATTAAGGAAATTTGCAGTAGGTAGGTGAAACTCAGTGTTGGACAGACTACTGGGATTAGGGGAGGGAGAGTTTAAGGGTCCTTTTTTCCTGAAGAGGAACGTTCTTTTAAGAAGCTCTTCCAGTCCAATCTTAACAGATGTCATGTTGCTCTATGTGCAAGGCTTTTGACACTGTCCTGCATGACATCCTTGTCTCTAAATTGAAAACATGGGTTTGATGGATGGACCACTCGGTGGATAAGGAATTGGCTGGATGGTCACACTCAAAGAGTTGCGGTCAACAGCTGACAAGTGGAGTCCCTCAGGTGTTAGTATCGGGCCAGTGCTGTTCAACATCTTTGTCGGAGACAAGGACAGTGGGATTGAGTGCACCCTCAACAAGTTTGCTGACAACACAAAGCTGTGTGGTGTGGTTGACTCAATGGAGGGATGGGATGCCATCCAAAGGGACTTTGACAGGCTTGAGAGGTGGACCTGTGCTAACTTAATGAAGTTCAACAAGGTCAAATGCAAGGTCCTGCACCTGGGTCGAGGCAATCCTAAACATAAATACAGACTGGGTGATGAATGGATTGAGACCAGCTCCGAAGAGAAGGACTTGGGAGTGGTGGTGGAAGAGAAGCTCAACATGAGCCGGCAATGTGCGCTTGCAGCCCAGAAGGCCAACCATATCCTGGGCTGCATCAAAAGAAAAGAAACCAATAGCCAGTTGGTTGAGGAAGGTGATTCTCCTCCTCTACTCTGCTCTTGTAAGGCCCCACCTGGAGTCCAGTCTGGAGCCCCCAACACAGGGAAGACATGGACTAGTTAGAACGAGTCCTGACGAGTTCCACAAGGATGATCTGAGGGCTGGAGCACCTCTCCTATGAAGACAGGCTGAAAGACTTGGGGCTGTTCAGCCTGGAAAAGAGAAGGCTTAGGGGAGATCTTATAGCAGCCTTCCAGTACCTGAAGGGGGCCTACAAGAAAGCTGGGGAGGGACTTTTTACAAGGGCAAGTAGTAATAGAACAAGAGGTAGTGGCTTTAAACTGGAAGAGGGTAGATTTAGATTAGATATTAGGAAGAAATTCTTTACTGTGAGGGTGGTCAGACACTGGAACAGGTTGCCCAGATAAGCTGTGAATGCTCCCTCCCTGGAAGTGTTTAAGGCCAGGTTGGATGAGACTTTGAGCAACCTGATCTAGTGGAAGGTGTCCCTGCTGATGGCAGGGGGGTTGGAACTAGATGATCTTTAAGGTCCCTTCCAACCCAAACCATTCTAAGATTCTATATTTCTTTCTGAAATTGACAGATACAGAACTTCATTTCTTTAGACTTCTTGAAAGACTCTGAAAGTTTTGAATTCCAAGGGAATTAAAGGTTTGATTCAAGGGAATTCCAAGAAAGAGCTAAAAACAATGATGTCAAGATATCTGATCCATTTCTTTAGTACTGCAGAGTTTCACAAAGAAAATACACAGCAAGACTTCTACGAAAAGAGTCTTTCCTGTGAGGTTGTGGGGTTTTTTTCTTTCTTTCCTTTTTTTCCCATTTCTCTTAAGACACAGCTCCATCCATATGGGATTAGACATTTTAAAAACTGAAATGCTACTGATGGTAAAAGATATTTGCAAAATGTGGAAGTATAACTTTCAATCTCTTGATTTATAGGTAAACTTTTTCTTATGAGGTAGGAAACATCATCCCTCCTTTTTTGCTATTTATGATCATCATCAATAATTAAAATCCACATAATCATATAGGGTTCTTTTCTTTCCCTTATATGAGTACCTCATAATATTTATTCAATTCTGAACTTCACGAGATAGTTTTGTTGAAATTTCCTTATTCATGAATAATGAAATGTTTGCTTAGGCTTCTGTTGGAAACCTGACTTGCCTGTACGTCTGTTTACCAGTTCCTTCTTAAAGAAAGCAATGGACAAGAAAGTCTGGGGAGTTTCATCGACCAAGTTTGTAACATCTCAGCAAAGGACTACCAGGACCTGCTTCTCAAGAAGTAGTGTTATTGAGGGAAAGATTTGTAGAGGACAAACCTTGGAAGGCAGGTGAGGCAGGGTATGATTTGTGTATGACAGGCTCTAGGTAAGTAGTTCATCTACTGTTTCAACCAGGACACAAGTGTGCTCAACGTATTTTAGAGAAATATGATAATAGTGTTAAACAAATACTCTTAATTGCAAGTCTTTCTTCCTCCCCTCACTACTGTCCACTCTACAGATGTTGATCCTCACTTATGGTGTTTCTATGTGCACCACACAATCTTTAGTAATTTTACACAGCCTTCTTTGGTTTCTAGTTGTGTTCACTTACTGAACCTCATTCTATGCAGTTCTCTGAAGCAATTCAGTATGAAATGGTACAAGAAAGAAAAGGACACAATTTCCAAAATATTTTTGAAGGAGTACTGAGTATCATTCACTTTTGACTAGCAATTTCACAATCTTTTATATTTTCAAATGTTACTTAAACATTCAAAGCATGGTGAAGCTCTGGGGAGTCTATTGAGCTATTCCAATGAGCTATGGTTCAAATTGAATTTTCTCATACTTTTCCTATAAAAAAAATATTTTAACCACTGTTTCTGCACTGTCTGTAGTCAAACTAACCAGCTAGTTAGTTGTTTAGGATAGTCTTTTAAGGCTATGTAGTTGTTCTTTCAGTGTTCAAAAATAAACGTAATTGTCTGATGAGATCGTATTGAGAGCTTTGTCCAGGTCTGGGCTTCCCAGTAAAAAGAGACATGGCCATGATGCAGAAAGTGCAGTGGTGGGCCACTAAAGTTAAGGTTTTGGGGCATCTGACATACAAGGACAGGCTGAGAGAACTGGGACTCTTCAGCCTGGAGAAGACAAAGCTAAGGGAGATCTTATCAAATGTGTATAAATGCCTTGTGGAAGGAAGTAAGTAAGTTGAAGCTGGACTTTTCTTAGTGATACCCACTGACATAGCAAGAGGAAATGGACACAGACTGGAAGCATAGGAAGTTTTCTTTAAACATAAGAAATAACTTTTATTGTGATTTGTGCACTGGCACAGCTTGCCCAGAGAGGTTGTGGAGTCTTCATCCTTGAAGATATTTAAAACCTGACTGGACACAGTCCTGAGTAATATATTCTGGGTGATCCTGCTTTGAGCAGGGTGGGGTGGACCAAATGACCTCCAGAGGTCCCTGCCAAGCTCAGAAAATCTGTGATTGTGTCTTCTGTAAAGTTTCGAATTTTTATCAGGACACAAATAAGAGGGAATTTGCCTGCCTCTCCTACACTGCATGTAACACAGAAAATTTTATTGGTTTCTCATGAAAATATAACTGCTACATTATGTCACTTATCTCTTCATCTGCTAGCTAACATTTTGTGAACTCATTGGCCAGTTTCTCCAGAATTTGTCAGAAAAATTGAGTTCTCTATTTAAATTCTGACAGTCTTCACAAGAACAAGAAACAGAATAATCTTCATAGGCTGTCTTTAGCAGTAACCAACAGAGTATCTATATA
>NW_010317030.1:836-4164 GCF_000700745.2 Antrostomus carolinensis | reverse complement strand
TGCAGAGGGGCACCGTGCCTGGGCTGTGGGGTGCTGTGTGGGGTGCTGTGGGGCTGTGGGGGTCCGTGGGGGTCTGGGCTTTGCTGGGGGGTGCAGCCCACTAGATGGAGCTGCTGGTCCACCCATCACAGCAGCCGGGGTGGGATTTGGTTCTGGGGGGAGACCCTGGGAATTGGGCAGCAACTGGATTTCTTGGAAAGTCAGTTTAACCCCCAGCTCCCCCTGTGCCCGGGTCGGATCCTGCTCTGAGCATCCTCACAGCTGCTCATCCTGTCCCTGCCGCCGAGGAACCCGGGGTTGTCCCAGCACCTCTGTCTGCAGCGTGGGAGCTGCTCCTTCCTTACTCCTTCCCTACTCCTGGAGGGGCTGCTCCTTCTCTGCTCCTTCCTTACTCCTTCCCTTTTCCTTTCCTGCTACTTTCCTGCTCTTCTGCTTTTTCTCTGCTCCTGGGAGTGCTGCTTTTTCCCTACTCCTTCCTTACTCCTTGTGGGGATACTTCTTCCCTGCTCCATCCCTACTCTTCCCTACTCCTTCCCTGCTCCATCCCTGCTCCATCCCTGCTCCATCCCTACTCTTCCCTGTTCCTTCCCTACTCCTTCAGGGACTACTCCTTCCCTTGCTCCTAGGGGGGGCTGCTCCTTCCCTACTCCTTCCTTTCTCCTGGGGGTGCTGCTCCTTTTCTGCTCTTTCCTTACTCCTAGTGGGGCTGTTCCTTTCCTGCTCCTTTCCAGCTCTTTTCCTGCTCTTTCCTTGCTTCTTCCTTACCTTACTCCTTCCCTACTCCTGGAGGGGCTGCTCCTTCTCTGCTCCTTCCTTACTCCTTCCCTTTTCCTTTCCTGCTACTTTCCTGCTCTTCTGCTTTTTCTCTGCTCCTGGGAGTGCTGCTTTTTCCCTACTCCTTCCTTACTCCTTGTGGGGATACTTCTTCCCTGCTCCATCCCTACTCTTCCCTGCTCCATCCCTGCTCCTTCAGGGACTATTCCTTCCCTTGCTCCTGGGGGAGCTGCTCCTTCCCTGCCCCTTCCCTGTCTTTTCCCTACTCCTTCCTTACTCCCAGTGGGACTACTCCTTTCCTGCTCTTTTCCTGCTCCTTCCCTGCTCCTGGTGGGACTGTCCCTTTTCTGTCCCTTCCCTGCCCTCCTCGGGGGCAACCGGCTGCTCTGACACTGTTGGCTGTGGGTTATTAGACCAGGGTGGCGGTGGCAGAGCTGGGGACAGAGCTGGGGACAGAATTGGCCTGACTGGGTGAGCTCTGGTGCTGCCGGGCAGGGCAAAGCCAGGAGCTGCTGCCACTGGTCCTGTCTCAGCCTCCTGAATCGGCTCATCCATGTGGTGCTGTCACCGGGGTGTCACGGCAGCTCTTGTCCCCTGGGATGAGGCTGGGGAGCTGCTGGCTTGTGTGGTGACTCTGAAATCACACCCTTGTCTGCAGCTGACCGCAGCTGGAGTGCTGGGTTCAGTGTTGGGCCCCTGAGTCCAAGAAGGACATGGAGGTGCTGGAGCGTGTCCAGAGAAGGGAACGGAGCTGGGGAAGGGTCTGGAGCACAAGTGTGCTGAGTTCCCTTGTGGCTGAGGGAACTGGGGGTGTTGAGCCTGGAGAAAAGGAGGCTGAGGGGAGACCTTGTGGCTCTGTGCAAGTCCCTTGGAGGAGGGTGGAGAGAGGTGGGGGGGGGTCTGTTCAACCAAGGAGCAAGGGACAGGACAAGAGGAAATGGGCTGAAGTTGTGGCCAGGGCAGTTGAGATGGGATGTGAGGAAGAATTTCTTTGCTGCAAGGGTTCTGAGGCATTGGAAGGGGTTGCCCAGGGCAGTGGTGGAGTCCCCATCCCTGGAGGGATTGAAGAGTCGTGTAGACACAGTGCTGAGGGACATGGGTTAGTCATAGGGGACTGGTCAGTGTTGGGTTCATGGTTGGACTCGATGAGCTTCAAGGGCTTTTCCAATCCCGGCCATTCTGGGACTCTGTGACCTCTTCTCAGCCCAGATTTGGATGGTCGCAATGGGATCGAGGTCCCCAAAAGCTTCTTGCCACCTTCCCCAGACAGTGAAGGGTTTGCTGGGCTTTTCCTCCACCAGGTTTGGTGTTCAGGCCACTCAAAGGTCTCCAAGAGACTTTTCCCCAGGGAGAGGGACCATATTTAGTCCCTACAAAGTGCCACTGTTGTGGTGAGAAGTATCACCTGGGCTAATGCCATCACTGGTAGACATGGGGATGACCGAGCACAGGCGCTGGCACACTCAGAAGCACCATCCTGCTGCTGGTGACACAGAGGTGACACAGAGGTGAGAACCATCCCAAGGGAGAGGGCACCATCCTGCTGCTGGTGACATGGAGGTGACACAGAGGTGACATAGAGGTGACACAGAGGTGAGAGCCCATCCCAAGGGAGACAGACCACGTTTGGACCTTACCCAAAATGCCACTGTCATGGTGAGAAATAACACCCGGGGGAAAATGCCATGGCCAGGACGGCCGAGCGCAGGTGCTGGCACACTCAGAAGCACCATCCTGCCAGTGATGACACAGAGGTGACATAGAGGTGACACAGAGGTGAGAGCCCATCCCAAGGGAGACAGACCACGTTTGGACCTTACCCAAAATGCCACTGTCATGGTGAGAAATAACACCCGGGGGAAAATGCCATGGCCAGGACGGCCGAGCGCAGGTGCTGGCACACTCAGAAGCACCATCCTGCTGCTGGTGACATGGAGGTGACACAGAGGTGACATAGAGGTGACACAGAGGTGAGAGCCCATCCCAAGGGAGAGGGACCACGATTGTACCCTACCCAAAGTGCCACTATCATGGTGAGAAATAACACCCGGGGGCAAATGCCATGGCCAGGACGGCCGAGCGCAGGCGCTGGCACACTCAGAGGCACCGTCGTGCCGCTGGCAGGAGCCGTTTTTTTGCCCCCCCCGCCGCAGCCCGCGCCAGGAGCCGGCACGGGGAGCGTTAGTCATGCTTTGCTCAGCAGCTTGCCGAGGGGGCGGCTGGATGCTCCTGGCATTTCCAAGACGCCCGTCATTTTGTTGATGAGTTTGTGTGCGGGGCTGGGACGCTGGCGCAGAGCTGTGACAGGCAGAGCTCGTGTCCTGAGTCCCTTGGTATGACAGTAAAGGTGTCCGTGGTGGGTTTGGTGCTCAGTGGTATCTCCAGGTGTTGTCGTGGGGCAGTTGTCCCTCTGGGAATGGTGACAATCTACTCCTGGTGCCATGGAGGGGGGACATTGATGTGTGAGCTGTTACCCCACTTAGGCTCTGAATTCTGGGCACAACCCCTCGTGCTGTCCCCAATCTGGAGACACTCAACCCCGCTCACTCCACAG
>NW_010317030.1:0-741 GCF_000700745.2 Antrostomus carolinensis | reverse complement strand
AAACCTGCTCTTGCTGCAGCCTCGTGCAAATCAGCGTTTAGGAGCCGCCAGCCCGATCCCACCCCGGGCGCCGTCGGTTTTGCAGCGTCAATTCTTTAGTCTTATTTTTTTTTTTTTTGCTTTGGAATTATAAGTGACAGGGAAAATCAGGACAAATACCCCCAGTACCAGAGCTGAACTCAAGAGCTGGGCACGTGCTTGGTCTCCCTGAGGGACCCCTGTGAGTCCTCATCTCTCCTCCCAGCTCCCAACCAAGGGGGTCTGAGCACCCGCAGGCAACGGACAGGCACCCATTACTTATTGACGCCGAAACCCGCCTCCGTGCTCGGCACAACGCCGAGGTGCTCGTTTTGCAGCGGCAAGAGCTGACGTAGGAGCTGCCACGGGGTGATGGAGTGAAGAGAAAGAGGAGGAGGAGGAGGAAGAAGAAGAGGAGGAGGAAGATCCCCAACCTGTGTCTTTTACACCGTTGAACAACCCGTAACAAATCAACTCCGGCTAATTTTGGATCCCGTCGCGGTCAGCTGCCGGCGTCAAGGCAAAAAAAAAAAGCCGATGCTTTGAAGGGAAGAGGTGGGGGGGGGGAGGTTGGTTTAAAAAGAGAAATTAAAGCTTGGCCTCGATTGTGGATTTGATGCCTGCGAGCGGCGAGAGAAGAAAAAGCAACGGAATAAAAATGTGAAGAGGCCGGAGGCTTTCTCCTGAATTCCCTACGTCAGCTTGTCTTAGAGCACCCAGGAA
>NW_010317029.1:282879-300948 GCF_000700745.2 Antrostomus carolinensis | reverse complement strand
TTATAATCTTTATTATTTCCAAACACTATATTGTTTCCCAATCAACTTTCTAGTTCTACAGAATGCAAAAAAGATTTCAACTGGTTTGAAATGAATTTTTTTTTTTTTTTTAAACAGGAATTGACAGCAACTCCTGTTTTTTTCAAAAAACTGAACTGAATTTATTTCAATAGCTGTCCAAGCTCTTCAATTTTTTATAGACCAATGAAAATCCTCTGCTAGAAAAAGACAGGCCAAATACTTTCTGGTGCTCTTTAAACTCCAGTCACACAGCTCTGTTGGACCTCAGCTGAAGTAAAAGAAAGGGGCTAAGAGATTTCATGGTTACCCAGCATGTATTCACAGTTTGTTTTCCTTGGATGTGATATAGCTAATGCCTCAAAAGGTATGTGACTGTAGCATTTTAATCTTCTTTTTTTTGCTAGGTTATTAAGAGTACCCTGGATCATTGAAACAAAATATATGTGTGGAATGACTATTGGCCAAATAATTTTGCAGACTGGGAATGATTTTTAGCAACACTTGCTGTGGCCAGATGTTATTAATTTTTCTGCTGTTCATTGTAATGATGCAATAATGAAGAACTAATGTGTTATTAATGAGGTGGTAATGCTGTATATACTTCACAGAAATTCCACTATAATTGGTCAATCAATGTACCATTGTTTTAAATTGTTAATTTGTTTTTAAGAGAAAATGTAACATAAGTTAACAAATGTAGTTTTAAGTAAGGCTGAGGCCAGCTATTTTCCAATGACCTTCTAGGCTCTTTTGAAAAGCTTTGCCAACTTATTCAATTACGAAGCGAGGAGGCAGAGTGGTTTCAAAACAATTATAAAAGCTGCCAATAAATTTCATTCAACTCTTCTTACTTAAGAGCAAGGTCAGCAATGAGAGAAAAAGAGTGCCTTTGAAGCTCGGTATGCCAGTTTTTAATTTAAGGGGTGTAGCTCTAAATCATAAAAACAAGCTTTGGATTAATGTGGGGACGTTAACACCTCCCCAGAGGGTTTGATTTTTCAAGCAATTGTGCTTTTTACTGAAATGCAGGTCTTGTAAAGGAGCCTAAAATTGGGCACCCAAATTTAGTGGTATTTCAATATCCATATTTTTTAAATTATTATTATTATTATTACTGTGAGTTTGTCCTGTTCATTTTAACTAACCATTAAACTCTTCACATCAGGAAACCAGAAGAGTAGAATGTAAGGAATCACAAGCTGAATATTAAGAAAATTCATGGCAATTCCTCTCCTTAGAGCACCTAAGCTTAAAAGAATGCGTTGAAAAAAGTCTCTGGTTTAGCAAATTAATTTAATGTGGGGTGGGGGGAAGTCTTCCAAGTTAGGGATAAAATTTATGATATTCTAGCTTTGATATCAAACTTAACATTTCTGCCAACATTCATACTGCAAACACCCACAGTACCTACCCACTGCAGTGCTCTCTAGATTTGAACAGAAAAGTTCATGTGCTGCACTATGTCTAAATTAGGTTGAACTTTCTCAGAAAGTATACGTTTTATGACCAGAGTCACTTTTAGACTGACATCTTGCTAAGTCTACCTTGTGATTGCCTGACTCTTGTTACTCAAGATATAGCACAACAGTGCCCATCGCAGTTACCACACTCATTCCACGCAGGGGTTTATGTCTAGTACAGTATCTGTTGTCCACTATTCCAGTACATTCACTCTGCTCAGTGCAGCACCAAGTACAGTGACTTGTTCCTTGTACTTCTTCTCTTCTGTGCCCAAGAGAAGTAGGCACTTTTTTTTTGAACCCACTTCCTCTCCTGATGCCTTTAGCCAGGGGACAGAATGACCCAGAGCACTAAGGCTGACCTCACATTGTTATACAGCCATTTCAGTGGAATTATATTGAGTTGGGCAAATTTTTCAAAAATTTAAGTCAATGAGCCCAGATGCACTAACACAGCCAGACATGCTTTAAAACAATTCTGTTTCCATGAAAACAGAAGGTTCTGTGTCCATTCCAAGCCCGGAACAAAAATACTTCTCAAAAGTGGGTGGTACAGAGATTTTGTCTTCCATTTCATTCTCCATCTGAATTACTTAGATGCTTTCAAAATGTTACTCAAACCTCATGATAAATTCTCCAGGACTCCAGGAAATGTCAGTGCCAAACTGGCCTACCTCCATTGATGCAGAGCTGCACTGTGCAGAGCAGTGTCATTCTGAATACAGACTTTAGTTCCATGTCTGCCAACTGTCACGTGAAAACTAATCTTTTATAATATTCATACAGATATTTTGAGCTTTAAAATACTAAGAGGTCAATTAAACTGTTCCCGAACTGTTTGGAAGTTGGGCTTTGGTATTCTTTCAAGGGAAGCAAGAGGAAGGATTCAGTGTTTATTTTAATTTCTCCAATGTTTAATATCTGAACATAGGTCTTTTAGCTTTGTTTCATCTCCACTTAAGTAATGAATTTTAAAAAGAACAGGTTTAAACCACTGGAACACCTTAGGGGAGTTCTTTCTACTAACTTTAAGTAGAGTTACAATATCTTTTTATGATGTAGTGATATCAAGTGTCTCTCAAAAGAAAATGATAGTTTTCAAAATTTGAATTTCTAACAAATCTTGTTCTACATGATACTATGCTGCTTAAGAAACTTACATTTAGTCTTTCTCACAAAGCAGTTATCCTAGATGTAAGATTTTACCGCTACACTAAAACCCTTCCTTATTACTCTATACTAAGGCTGCCCAAATAACAGTTTGAAATTTGGTGTTCGAAAAACATAAACAGATCTTTCACTGGATGTAATGGGTGATATAAATTTAAGTTCTGAATCTTATAAAAAATTCCATTTACACTTTTCTGTTAACCAATTCAATACGTAAAGTCATTCGAGGTAAAAAAAAAAAAAAAGATTAGACTACACTCACTTCTTCAGTGTAAAATGAGCCAATTTACTTGTTTCCTATAGCCCTGAGAAATATTTGCATATTATATAGGTAGAAAAATGTTTCTAATGAAATCACTACGCATGGCAAAACTTTCTCTAGTGATGATTCATTATTCTGATATTCATCTGCAGGAAAAGAACAATGAATATAAACCATAAAGTATGCAGTCCCTTTAAAATGACTTTACTTAAAAATGGTGTAAGCAAGAAATAATTTTGTTTGAGCCCATGTAAGCATTGATTTCAGTCTTCAGGCAATACACTTCCCTATGTATTTGTCACAATTCAATTTACATCCACCACTAACACAATATCAGCACAGCATCTCGAGTCAGCTGGCAGTACATACGAAATAAGTAACAGGAGAAACCCCAGCGTGACTTACACCACTACTGCAGGGCATGGCTTGGCAGGAAGATTTGGTCCCTTGTGAGTGGATAAGCATGAAGGTGGACTAAGGATGATGCTGCTAGCAAAGCGATATTAAAATTGTCTCTCACCCCACTCCCAATCAGAGCTGTAGAGAGGGATTTGTTCCAGCTTTCCTTATGAAATTAAAATCCTAATGTTCTTGGAATAAATACATTTGCTTGCTTTCTTGAGTAATATTCTTGTCTTAGCTACACCAACAAAAAACCCCAAGAAATAAAGAGTCAAAGAAGCAGACAAGAATGATCCCAATCTGTTCTCAAAAAAATTACATTGTGCAGGGTATTATGTCTCATGCTATGGACATCCCCAATCCACGTAATCATTGTACACCATTCTAAGCACTTGTTGTCAGAAAGTTGCTGTTTCCATAATCCAAAGTGTCTTCACTTCTGCAAAAATCAAATCATAATGCTATTTTAAAGGCTCTCCAGTCTTTAATTCCCTTTGTGTTTTAACGGTCACATAACTTCATAAGGGCCTGAATACTGCTCCTACCTCATAAGATGCAGAAGCAGCCACAATGCTATTACAATACTGTGTTATTTTGTTTTTCCCACTAAGCAAAACCCCATTGAAACCAACAGTGCAGATATCCTATAAATTCTAAAAAGACTTTGCATCATAAAAATAATATATAATTTTTTTTCAAGCAGTTCACAGAGCAGTGCTCTAATCGCATAAAGCACGTGAGTAGCCATTTCTTTCTAACATTACAGAGGGTTTAGACACGCTCTCTAATGAAGAACAATTCTATCTCATCATATTCTAAGTTGAGCTGTGTGGTCCCAGCCATTTCTGCTGTAGGTTTTGCCAGACGATGGGAACACAGGAAAAGATTTTGTTCTCCTCCTTTGCACAAATACTGTGAGCAGAAAGAGAGAGCTGAGCAGAAAAGAGGTAAAGAAGAACCCGGCCAACCTGCCCAAATTTCAACCATTTTGACAGTGCAGTACCCCAATTTTGAGAAGCTGCCTCATTATTTCAAAGACATTTGTAAAAGTTAAAGCAAGCGCAAAGTGACCAGGAAAAATGAAAACAAAGTATGTAGTTAATGTGCAAAAAGTGATCTAATGAATATTCATAGTTAGGGTTTTCAATCTATTTCTAGAAGCATAATCCAGCACTTCTGGACTTGAACGGCAATGCAGTTTTTTTCAGAATATAAAGTTGGCCAGATTCCCTATAAGAACTTCTCCCTTTAAAATTGCCACAGGAATAATAGAGAATGATCAGCATTCTCAACATCAGATAATCATTAATTTCAATATTTCTGAACTTCTAAAAAATCTCAGGGGCTTCTATAATTTCCTATTCCTATTGGATAAAGCTGTACTGAATCCCTGGACCTGCTTACCTACTCCAAAGTTTTTACATTAGCTATGTAACTACTCCAAGAATAAATTGATTTTTTTTTTTCTTTCCTCTCTACTTCTCTCGTGCCTCCAGATAGCTGCAGTCCTGGTTTATTCACTCAGAGTTGATTTTTATTTAATTTGCAGTGTTTCAGCAGATGACACATTGTCAGATCTGCCTTGGAAATTATATTCTTCAATGTATCAACCAGCAGAATTTTTAAAGTTTCCCCACATCATTGTGTCAGTGTGTCCCAACCCAATGGACAGGAAATATTTCTGAGGGGTGAATGGGATGGGAGTGAGGGATAGAGTGGTGGGGAAAAAAAAGAGAGAAAAAAAGGAGAAAAAAAGACATGGACAAGGTGATATATGGTGCTTCATAGCTAGACACCTGTCACAAAGACTTCTAATTGATTTTGTAGCAGCCATCAAATAAATAAATAAAACTCTCAGCCTATGCCCAGCTAGCAAATGATTCCAGCATTTTACAAAGAATAGGGCCTAGCATTTTGCTCTGGTAGCTCTGGTCATTTTTTATACTTACTTTGCATTCAGACAGACTGCTACGAAAAGGAAGACAGAATGGAAATCAGACCCATTACATACATTTTAAACACTAAATCTGACTTTAAGGCAATCAAGGTTATGGTTTTCTTCATATGTAAAAATCCTACTGCATTAAAAAGTTTCCTAGGTTTCAGCAACAACAAAATTGCCACTAATTTATGAAAACTGTGTTAGTGCCTGCAAACCTTTGTCGTAAATTATGCATGTGAGCAAGGAAATGCTAATGAAAAGAGGATTTAATTTACAAATGATTAGTACAAATTCAGCAGTCACTATAGTTATGCCAGTCTAATTTCTTTTCTTGTAGAACATGCTGTTTGCCAGGTTTTGGCCATTTATTTCTACACTGTTGAACATCAACTTCCCAGACTTTAATGTCACGTCATCTTTTTAGCCAAAGAAATGTTCATTTTCTTTTTAGAAGGTCTGAGTTAAATGAAGTCCTTGGGCTCAAAGTTAACTCTTTTGATTAAAACATTTGTAGGAAGGCTGCAATAGAAATGATGCCCTTTTTTACAGAAGGAATTGCTTGAAATTACTATGGTTTCCAAGACTTCTACTAATGTGTTGAAATACACATATAATCACCTTCACCAGAATTATCAGAGGGTTTTTCCACTCAGCATACAATTTTTTAATTTATTTTTTTTCCTCACTTCATAAGGCTTTTACTAGGGATTAGATCTCCCTGGAAAAAACTTAGTAAGTCAGCATTCCAAAAGCATTTTACAGGCCTCTCAAAAAGATGAGAAGAATCCATAGTGTAAGACTTTATCATGGTTTTTTTTGCCCAAAGACCCATGCTGGCTGGAAAATCAATAATGCCTTATATGAAATAGATCCAAATAGAAATGAAAACATGGGGTTCTAGGGAGTTATAAAAACATATTGTAGAAATCACTTCAAGGTTTCTTATTAAATAGAGAATGCGGATCTTCTATGTGTTTGTTGGTGGCGGTGATGTTTTGTGGATTTTGTTGGAAGAAGTGGAAGGAAGTACAAACAAAATAATTTCTTCCACACATGAATTTGCTACTATCTGTTAAATTTTTTTAAATATTCCAGGCTGGGACGTTTCATCACTGAGATTCACCATTTAGATGCAAAATGAGACTTTTATACTTTTGTCTATGTTTTTTTAAGAAGTTCAGTAGAAGGCTTACATCTGAAGTGTGGTCTAGTCAATAAAAATATTGACAAGCCTGGAAAGCCTGAAAAGTTAGATGACTGGTTCTGTAATTCTGGCCTGAAAAACAGGCCACACGTTACTGCAGGTGCCTACAAAATCAGATTGTGAACAGACTATTAAAAAATAGTAAAGCTCTTCCTTTAAACCTTGATCAGACAATGATTCTAATTGCACAATCTACCCAAATCAAACACATACATAATGTGCAATGCACATTTGCCTTTGACAGCTTTATTTGTTCATTAAACATTTATGTTAGATGGCTTTTAGCATCCCAGTCCATGATATTCATCTAAACTTGGCTAGAAAATTAACAGCTTAAGTAGGGCCATATTTTATCATATTAACCTCTCTTTGGATTTTTACTGAGTTAGATGTGATAAAAACTGATCTAAATTGTCCATTTCAAAACTGAATTTTAAGAGTGCTTTTGCTAACATTAATTGTTTGGGGTTTTTCATATTATTATGTGGTATGGCTCCTTTCTCCGATAACTTGGTAACAGCAAATTGATTATAATCACGCAGCCTAAAATGGGATTTCTTTTATAAGCAAATCAAGTACAGGACTATTGGGAAGGGTTTAGCTATCAAATTAACATTGTAACTTGCTTGGAAACTATTTCCTACCAAACAGTATATGGAAAGATTTCCAGGAAACTCAGGCTATATATAGTGCTTTAAACAGCATTTAAAAACAATCATTCATACGCTGTAATTTCTTGTTCTATGAGCTAAATGCAAATCTAGCTCTGTGAAGGAGCAGAGATAAAGGGAGTGAAGTACTTCCTATAATTTGATGATCAGAATAATCAGAATTTACTCTAAAATAGGCCATAGGACTTTAAAAGTATAAAAATTAAAACTTCTAGGTTTTTTAATTATTTGCTGTATGAAATAGTATCAAGGATTTATTCAAACAGATGTTTTGATGATGTACATGCAACATCCATGCCTGAAAACAAGAAAAATCCAAACTGGAAGAGTATCTTGTGCAGAAAGTTAAGGAGCTGTAGAATCTGTGAGAACTTCTAGCAGCCTTATTCCAAGGGCATCTCTCTGTTAAGAAACTTCTGTTTTTCAGTGACGTTATGAAGACTTGACAAAGTGTTCAAGTTGGAATGCTATTTGATGATCACTTGAAATATCTTTAAGCTTACTTTAGTGATATGTTTACATACAAGCAATACACATCTAAAGAAAAGATTGGTACCAGACATGGCAGTTTTAAAGGCACATTATGCACAAGACGTTTTCTGAGGCAACAACATTATTTTGAAAGTGTCCTCTTACTTTATAACTTATTTTTTATTTCTCAGTAGCATTTACAGATTCAGCTGCTTGTGAATTTGTTGTCTGTATAAGCACCAATCACCAGTATCTCACTGTACAGCAACGTAGTAAATACATGTTTTTAGGGGAAATGGTTCTTTTCCCAAGCACCTAACGAGGAAAGAGAGGAGCAGGTGGATGCAGCAAGAAGCCTGCCATACCTAACAAAGCCTAAACACCCTGTGGACTGGCCAGATACAAAACTTCATTGTGTTCACAAACCTGATGGCTCAGAAGCTTCTCAGAGAAATATGAAGAAAATAAAACCAGGTATGCAATAGTGAATAAATTATCAGAAGAACAGATAATCTGAAAGCTTGAAAGCTTGAATAATTTGTTCCCTAGGAGAGCATGGCACCAGTCATCTGTCAGTCTCTTTTACTAGTTCTCCTTCCTCTGGAAATCTACATCTTAACTTCAGTCATACATACAAGCTGTTGCTTGCTAACAAAAACCAAAATAATCCAGTCTTATCCATAGGAAACAACACACCAACTGATTTGTCTTCCAGAACAATTAACCTTCTTTGCTTTCTTGCAAATAGACTCCACTAAAGTTGTGAGGCTTCCCTAATGTCATACAAAAATTGAAAATTTGCTTGTGATGCTAATAATTTCACCAAAATTGACAGGAACTTGATAAGGTGCTGCCATTACGAGACGTTATTCTATCATTTGCAGAAACTGGCTTTTAGACGTGTCCATATGACAGAATATCCTCAAAGCTTCCCATTTATAGTCTCCTTCCTGTTCAACTGGCTCAGTCACACATACTTTTTCTTCTTCTTTAGGCAATTAGCTTAAAATTTTTGATGCACAACTGTCTGATCTTGGAGATATGATTATTTAAGAGCAAAATTTATTCCTGGTGTGCACATTCTGTAAAGGAGCTACGATGGTGACAGTTGCCAGGACATGCTGGGAGAGAGGGGAGCAGTACAGGAATAACTGATTGGACATGTCAGATAGTGGATGTGCTGATGGTCAGCCAGATCATCATCATCCCAGTCTTGAGTTCTTAATTTAAATACACCTTATGAAAAGCAGATATAAAGATTTAGGGAAATAGAAGCAGTGGAAATGATGGATGTGCAACCCAAACGTTACTTCGTGCTTCACCTTCAGGTTTTCTACAGTTACTTTGCAATCTGTCAGATTTTTAGTTATAAAGAAACTGCTTATATCAAAGCTAGCAGACAGAAAGATTTCCCCTCTAGTTATATCCCATTTATCACCAAATTTTGGATAAACCTGGTGTCTCTGGCATGTTCATAAGTGCATCTAACACAGAGCTTAATCGCCTTGTGCTGGTGAAGTATTTATTAAATGCTCTTCTGAAGGAAAGGATCCAGAAGAGAATAAGACGTTAAAAGCCTTCAGGAAATGCATCCTCGTGGATTGGTTTCTGGTTTGTCTGATTTTCCAGCTAAGATTAGTGAGCATGACCTGACTGAACTGTGCAAGACTGAACAAGCTATCACACTTGCAGCTACAAGATTGACATAAAATATGTTTTTCTCCTTTTCTTCTTCCCCAGCAATTGCATACCTTTGCTGGAAAGCGGCTTCTACGACAGAATGCAGATGGATGATTAGCTGTGCACAGTGCAAATACCAGGTTGGCATTTCAAAAAAATTGAGGGGATTCTGAGAAAGCTTGTAAATCCTCACAAAAATACTGATAAGTTTGTTCTTCATCTTATTTATATAAAAAAGGCATTCAGAATGACTGAACAGGCTGTCAGGTATTTTGGCCCACCATTTGCTGAATTTCTCATGCTTCAGCTCTTGCAAGTTTAATATTGCACTTCTGCAGTGGAGCTTAACTTTTCAGCAGAAAGATAGAACAATGTTTACGATGGTATCCAATTATTATCATAGAACATGTGATTCTACATATGTAGTTAATTAATTTGAATCTTTAGTGCTGATGTGTGACTGCCTGAGAAAGCACCCTTGTACAGTTCTGCATGAATTCCTGAGGTCCTGCTGCCTTCACTCCTATCATAGAAAACTTCTCTGGAAGTACATGTACAGTGAATTATCTGGGGCAAGACTGCAGCTGGTCCTCCTCAGTTCTTCATCTGTATATGTATTTAATCAACATTAACAGCTGCAAATTGCACACAGAATTTAGAGAAAAAAAGAACCTTTTAGAAAAAGCCAGTTCCATTTTTATATTTTTGATAAGTAGGATTGTGAAAAAATCTCCAGTGCCTATTGCGAGAACCAGAAGCAGCCTGTTTTGCTTATGGAATTCAACATGGCTTTATCAGTATTACATTGGGCTTATTAAAAAAAAAAAAAAAAAAAAGACAAAAAAAAGACTTGGATGTCACTTGCAAGGTAAAGTCTGATAAAAATTTAAGTATCTATACTCACCTTCCAATAAATGCACAGGGCAAAACTATACAGCACAGTGTATACTAATCTGATTATCACAACACCCTCTGTATTTTTTCCATCTGCTTTTTTTCTAGTGCCAGACTTTCCACTAGGAAGTTCTTTAAAATTAATACCTCTTGGAAGAAGAAGATAAAAACAAACAGACGAACCACACTCAAAAAAACCCCCTCAAACCAGAAGGGAGGTACTGTCAGACCAGAGGCTCCTTTGCTGAGTACCTAGGGAGAGGGTGATGATGGCTGGCAGTGGGGCTACAGTAACCTGTTTGAAATAAAGAACTCTTAGAAAGTGCCAACTACCTTTTATTGATAACTTTACAAAGAGATCTGGAAAGATACTTATAAACTCCATTCTGTGGATACTCCCAACAGAATAGCTATACATCTCAAAACCATATATTGCAACATCATTAGAGAGGGAAAGTAAAAATTAAGATGACTTTGAGTTTCTTCTCCTAAGAGATTGTTTTTTCTTCTGTTCAACACCTGAGTTTAGTGGAAAAGATAAGAAACTGATTACTAAAAGAACTTTTACAGCCTCTCTGCTCTATAAGAAAACCTAATGAACTTGAATTTTAATCTTACTATTTTGTAAAAAAAAAATGTTATTTAATGTTTAATTTTTGCTTTTTCATACTAAATGGCTGAAAGAGCCTAGGAAAAAAAAAATCTCTAACCGAAATTGGGAGTAATCACCATGTTTTATTAACTGTGAGGATTATCTTCGAGAGAGCAATCACAAAACTATTGAATATTTTACTTTTCTCATCTGTGATCTTTTCTTCTGTCTCATTAGAAAACAACCCAGTGAATAAATCATTCAGTGCCCAACTCTGTATATTCAGCTCCTATTAAACACATTGTAAGAGCACTCAGCATCTCAAAGGGACAGACTTCTCACCAGCCTCATCTTTACTGCAGTCTTCAGCATCAAGTTTCTTCCAATCCACCTATTAAATTTCTAAATTTCTCTTCAGTTTGATGTGTATAGGTGTTCTTTGTGCCGCTACACATCACACAACAATAAGTGAATGATTCAACTAAACCAGCTGATTACCTGATATAGAGGCTGATAGATATTTTCTATAACTCCAAATTAAACACCAAGAGTAAACAACCAGGAAGCAAAATTTCCTCAGGAAGAGAAGGGCTGTTGAAATTTTCCTCTGAAAATGCTCTGGGTTGTTTCTTTAATGGGAATACTGCAGTTGCTGCTAGCAGGAAAAATTCACATAGAAAGCTATTCTACCCCTGTTTTTTTTTTATTAGAGGAAGAATTTAGCTGTTATTCTACTAATGCTTATCACTAAGATAGCAGCACAAATCTTTTTGTTATTTTCTTTTTCCTCTCTCCCTAGTTTTCACATGCATTTGATGACTGATTAGCCCCTGGGCTCTTTTCTAATTTGTGGTAGTGCAAGTAAGTATAGCTCCAGGGGATGTGTAATCTCATTGTCTGTACCATAGGAGTTAGGATTACATGTAATCCCATTTTCTCTGATCACAGCAGGTGCCAGTAGAGGTACACAACATTTTAAACAGAAAAATGTGGCTATAGAAGATGTACACTGACAACACCTGATGAAAGTCTGCTGCTCTTCATAGAGCCCTCTGGTTTGGAGCAGCACACGTCTGAGATTCAAAGGTCAGTTCCAAAAACCAGAAGTCTTTTTGATCAAGCTACACATATCTTTACAGAAGTTTCCTCATATCTTAAATCATTTACCGTGGCTCCATCACAGTTTGCTGCCAATGACTCTTTGTCCTATACCATGCCCCTCACAAATGGCAAAGAATATTGTATCTTTCATTTCTGATCATATATCGGAAATTTCCAACCAGCAACTTGCAGATGCACAAGGCAAATGTACCTGGCCTGAAAGTGTACTGCTGGCTATCACATTTCCATGTGCCATGGAGGAAACAGAAGCTGGGCTCAGAGACTCCCCTCAGAGCTGCCAGTGTCCCACAGATTAGGTACAAATATGGTTTTACTGGTCATGCTGGAAACACTGGCTAGAAAAACATGAAAAATAATAACCTAGCTGAGGTGACATGTTGTGTGGCAGTTCTGCAATTTCACTTTTGGAATAGCCTGGGAAGCAATTCCAATGTTATGCTATAACAAAACATTAATATACCTTATTATTACTAAAATATAAAAACTATAAAAGAGAAAAATGCATTTCAGGCTAAAAAAAAAATGAAGAACATTAAGGTCTGAAGATTTTAATACTTAGGATTAGTTCAGACGCTTGTTTAATTTTGTCTTTAATATTCATCACAGGAACAAATTCCAAGGGAACATGGGAGAAATTGCTGTTCTGTCATCTAATGAAGATTGACTCTCTTTTTGGTACGAATGAGTTGCCTGTAGCTTAACAAAACCAGAAAATCATGCAGAAAATGAACATTTGAATACACTACTGTCATTTTAGTATGTTACTTGGCTTTTAACAGAACTTTTTTAAAAGAAAGTAGGTTCCACGTATTTTAGTTAAGCTTCAAGTCATCTAGAGATGTAGTTTGCAGATTGCCAAAGTCCATTAACCTGACATGCAGTTAACATATGGAACTGTACCTTTGAGGTAGGATGAGCCATAAAAGAGGCTGGGAGCTTTAAGCCAAAAGATCTCATTAACTGCTCATTGTGTACAAATAAACCATGCAAAAAACTGTAACCTGACCTGAACTATTAAGAAAGTTACAGATTCTGTTAAAAATTAAAAAGAAATCTGGAAGAGATGAGACATTACAGTTTATTTTGACAATAAATCTTTGTTTAATATATTCACTGCAGTGCTGTGGTGTTGGAAGCTTAGTTCCCCAGTCTTATTCTCTCAGCTTTCTGGAGGAAAAGCAGCTGTGCAGATCCACGACTAATGTCCCTTCCAGTAAAGTATGCACCGGCCTTACACTACAACACAACACAACTAAAGTCACTTAATAATGAGTTATGACTGCCTCTACCACTCATTTCTAATGGTTTATGGTTTCTTTCTTTACAAATATCCTTAGACCTGCCTTTCTTTTCGACCTTAAAAAAATTTCAATTTTATTTATACTTTAGTGCTGAGATGATATCCAACTCTGTGGTAAACAATCGACTTCTTATAAAAAATAAAGCTGTTGGAAAAAACTAATTTACAGCAGTCCAGGTACATAATTAAGGTTTCTTGACACATTGACTAAAACATTTTCCTGAATTTTGCTGTATCCTATGGGTTTTAGGATAAGCAGATAGTACAACTCAACTCACATCTGCTCAATAGCTTTACCAGTCTAAAGTTGAACAGCTCTCACACCCTCAAACCACATTTGCATCAACCCTCTCCTTTTCCTGTCTCATTTCCTTTTGCAGGTTTCTATTTTTAGATGGAGATAACATAGTCTCATTTATCTCTTGTCACTTTACCTGGTTCATTTACAGATGATTCTGCTGAGTCTAATTAGACCTTTTCTCTTTCTAACCATAAAGGGGGAAATGGGAGTAACAGCAGAATAACTCAAGAGGACAATAACCCTTTACAGTTATATACAGCTGATATAAGACAGATACTTACAGGTAGACTCACTTGTATCAGAATGATTTGTAAAAAGCCACTATAGTGTGTGTACATGCATTTTTATAAACTATATTTTTAGTGAGGAATACAGATGCACCATATATTCTTACTAAAAGAATTTTGCAGAAACAAATTTCATTAGAAGTTTTCATTAATAAAACATTACTGAGTCTTGAAGAAAAGCTGTAAAGACAGGCATTAGAACAGCTGGAACTGATAAAAATAAGATAGATATTCTGCCCCCACCCAAAGAATTTTAAAGTCTTGGTTTATGAAAATGAAATGGGATCCAGTATCCTTTGAAAATGAGATAATTTAGACCTCAATGCTGATGCCAAAGAACTTGTACTGTAATTGCAAACTGATAGCCTACATTTGTTTCCCAAGATCTCTTACACAGAAAATCATATCAAGTAAATGTGACAAACCACCTGTAAAATGATAGCTTACAAGATTATAGGTTAGTTCTCAATATAGTTTGCTGCCAATAGTCTAGATTTGACAAATCTTGTATTGATCTACACAATTTGATCTTGCTATTAAAGTAAAATTGACCCAGTAGCAAGTGTCACTTAAAAATCATTTTTTATATCTATTAACACTTGTCATTAAAAATTAAAATTAAGAGGACACAGATTAATCCATATAGCTTTTCATTACATTGTCTTTTGTTAGTCTTTGGGTTTACTGAGCTGCCAGCTACTGTAATGCACATAATATACCCTGATATACAATGTCTTGACAATAGGCATTTTCAACAATACACGTGATGCTACCGCAGTTCAGTAACACATGGCTCAAGAATGTAAACCTGAAATTTTTCCTTTAAACGGAAGTCAAGTAGCATTTTCATCTCTAGAATGGAATTTGCCACACTGATATTAAACAGAGGTAATCAAAGTACTTCCAAAAACTTCTGTTCTTTCATGTTATTTTGTAGAAGTAATAAGAAAACCAGTAGAAAACAGATTGCGTAACAGTGGAAACAACATTATTTAGGTCACCTTACAGCCTCATGGCCTCTGATGTGCACATTCATGAAATGAAAAATAATATCTACCATTAATACACAGTCTTCATCAATAGATTTCACAGCATCTTACAAAGGAGGCAGCTACTATTCTTTCCAGCTTGTGACCGGGGAACAGAGATTTATAAAGGTGTCGTGGTTTAACCCCAGAAGGCAGGTAAGCACCGCACAGTTGCTCACTCACTCCACCTCAGTGGGATGAGAAGATTTGGAAGGGTAAAAGTGAGAAAACTTGTGGACTCTTAAACTGATACAGACAGTTTAATAGGCAAAGCAAAAGCTGCACACGTAAGCAAAGTAAAATAAGAAATTCATTCACTTCTTCCCATTGTCAGGCAGGTGTTCAGCCAACTCCAGGAAAGTAGGGCTTCATCACCTCTAACTGTTACTTGGGAAGACAAACACCATAACTCCAACAATCCCTCCTTCCTCCTTTCTACCAGCTTTTACTGGTGAGCATGATGCCATATGGTATGGGATATCCCTTTGGTCAGTTGGGTCAGCTGTCCCAGCTGTGTCCCCTCCCAACTTCTTGCGCACCCCCAGCCTACTGGGGCAGTGTGAGGAACAGAAAAGGCCTTGATGCTGTGTTAACACTGCTCAGCAATAACTAAAACATCAGTGTGTTTTCAACACTATTTTAATAACAAATCCAAACCATAGCCCTATTTACACTACTATGAAGAAATTTAACTATCCCGGCCAAAACTAGGACAAAAGGCAAAGCATCTTGTCCAACTTCTCCAGTAATTTCAGTGGGAGATGTTGTACAAAAATGAAAATGGTGGAAATGGCTAATTGTTTCCTGTGGTATTTCAAGTTACCAGAGCTGAACTACCAAAACAAAGCAGCCTAATTTTTCTTCAGCATGAACATGACTTAGAATGCCTAGTTCATCTTTTTCTTCTCCAGATTCCAGGATTTTTCTTTTTCTCCCTGTGAGGTTCTGAGATTGGCTTTGGCAGATGTGAATTGCAGCAGCACCTCAGTTCTCAAATGACCAGAATTTACACATGTGTACTCACAGCCCGTCAAAACAACTGCAGAACAGGACATCCACGTGAAGACAAATAAAAAAAGGAATTAACTGTGCATTCAATTAAGTAACTACAGTAACTGATCCAATATAAAAAAGTAGCAAGAATATACAAATATAACTAGAGTGCAGACAGTAGACCAGGCAACAATGGCATTATACCCAATAATCAGTAATGCACACAGCACCAAACTCTGATTACCACTACAGAAATGCATCTGGTGTGGAAAGGGGGATGGAGGGGAGGGAGTGGGGAACAGACCAATTTGGAATCTGTTATTTGCTCCTTCTTGTCACGGTGAAGATGTGTAATGAAGGCATTCGGTCTGCCACCTGGTCCATGCCCTCTCCTTAGGAAAGCACACTATGAGAAAAACCTCCACTGAACTCACAATTTATTATTAATTAATAGGTAGCAAAAATTATTGCAGGCTTAAGAGAGTACAGAGATATGAGATAAAATAGAAAGTGAAGCAAATGTAGTACAACTTAACATTTGTCAAAAGTGTCAGAATATGTATGAAATACAATATAAATATGCACCCTGAAGTCACTTTTCATTGTTATACTTTCCCCAGAGATAGTATGCAACTGCAAATAGGAAGCAGCACATCTTTATGATCCTGGATGAGCTACAGGTATCACCCAATTAAGAATGGAAGGAAACCTCTCCACCAGGCAGTCTAGCTATTAAGATGCAGTTCACACTATGGATGTGTCTGAGAAGTTTGCAGTCTGTGAAAGCAAAGGTGAAGGTCAAGGAGTAAGCCACAGAAACCTTGGCTACCTGCAGAGTCTGCAATCAAGATGTGTGGAGTTGATACGTTCTCATATTATTCCCAAAAACGATGTCTTTTCTTCCCATAAATGTGGTCACTGCATTGCTGATCATGAGGGCTTTGTAGTACAGTGTCGTGAGGTGATTTATAAAACTCATGTTTTCAAGGGAGTTCATCAGGGAATTGAAGCAGCTAAGATGTTGATAATCACTAGACCTGAAGCATATCTGACAGGCAAAATACCAGCCTTCCTCAAAAACTTTTTGCTCAGAGCTATCTGCTATAAACAACTTTGGCTCATCTGCAGTCAAGAGCAGTACTGGTGTACCTTGTCTAGATTTCACATTCCCTTGCTAAGCCACCTTCCCATCATGCCCTTTTATCTTTCAGACAGTCTTGGGCTAGAAAAGATTCTTTCCTGCCCAATGAATTATCAACAATATTTTCTACTTAAAAGGTAGTCAGTCACAACATGATTTGTATGAACCTTCAGCAGCAATGTCTTTTTCTGCTAGAGGTACACCCTTATGCAGCACATTGTTTTGGCACACAGACTTCTTCATCCATCCATTAAAATATCAAAAATCTCAAATAATCATCTGAACACAACTTTTTTTATTTGAGTAGAGCTTTGATCTTGAAGAATTGAGTAACTCAGATGGCTTGTAAGAGACTTTTGCATTCTAGATACCCGGCTAATTCCAGCCACACAGTAATAACAAAGCTTTTGTCAGTGAGGGTAAATTACCTATAGTTTTGAGAGGTCAGCTCCCACTAATTAGTCGTCACATATACATGACTTGGATCATTACCAGAAGACCAAACAGTGGACATAACTAAATAAATGCATGGATGAATAAATAATAGAAACTGTCTTCATGTCTGAAGTCAGAACTGAGACTGGTAGGAGCAGATGGGAGAAATGCAGCAGCTGCCATCCACGTGGCAGCAAGAATTCAGGGCTCAGTAGGTGAGTACAAGCTTGCAGCCCACAACAACACATTCAGTTGAACCTTCAGGCACTTGTTTTCACTCCAACTACCTTAGCTTTAAGAAGGACTCATCCTTACATGAACTGAAAATACTGGGTAGTATTCCCATCCAAACTCCAGGACCAGGTCCCCTGGTTTCTACTTAGAACCCCTTTTTGCTAACTAATTCCATTGATTTTAGCAAGCCCAGGGCAAAGTATAGTAAACAAACCAGAAAAATCACTAGGTAGAGAGTTTAGTTCTGTACATCAAGTGAGCACTTCAGTCATAGCAATTATATTTGAGTTCTGGACCTCTCACACAAAGGGAAAATCAGTTTCCATTAACAGTCACTATTTTGCTTGTTGGTTTATGCTGGTGGTTTGAAATTCTGCAAGTCGTACTGCTTCTGATACTGGCTCATTTTCTTGTTACACAATCTTCATTTTCAACCTGTCTTTTCACAGAAGGGTTGGG
>NW_010317029.1:276198-282850 GCF_000700745.2 Antrostomus carolinensis | reverse complement strand
CGCTCTTCTGCTACTCTTGTTACCACTAATGATCTTAAATACTTTTCATAGCATTTAATCAGGTAGAACATTTAATCAGTTAATCACCTGCTGAAGTAAAAATAATGTTTCTGAGTAGTCCATTTGCCTTTGCAGCACAGAAAGAAACAGCTTTGAGTAGGTAGACTAAAGTGCAAATGCAGTGCTTCTACTTTTAAAATCTGCTCATATAAATGGGGGGTTAATTAAGAGATTTACCTGAAAATAAATCTTCCCCCCTGACCCCAGTGATGGTATCTATACTGTGACAGGAAATTCTGGGAACTACCTCTGGAGAAAAAGATTAGAAAAACTGAGTTTCATGAGGTTTCCATTTTTCTGCTCCAACATACCCCAATGTCCAGTGCAGACTGCTAAAACATCTGGTGGCTGTGTCCAGTATATTCTCATCTGCAGTTGAGCATGGCAACATGATATCACTTGAACATGGCAAAGATGGTGTCAGTTGTTTGAAAAGTTTCTAGTCAGAACACGGATAAATATTAATGAGTAAGCATGATTGCATACTGGACAAAGTGGTTGAGTATGTGAGAAAAATTACTGATGTGGCTGAACATAATGGACAGCCTGATTTTTGCAGACAGAAATCATGCTTTTAATACCTAAGAGCATTATTTAAAGAACTCAGTTACACTTTAAATAAAGTTCAAGCACATTATAGTATCTGGATTCCCAAAACATATACTTTCTACTAGAGAATAAAGACAGATTTAGTGTAAGGTAAAAGGGGAGTTTCCCTTGTATGCTAATAAACTGGTAGAAGTCAGGACAAAAAAGCTAGGAATAAATGAGGATTAAAAATTGAGGGAGAAACTCAGTAACATTCCACAGGAACTCATGCTGGAGCCACTAGTATTTCTTATATTCATAAGCTACTTGAAAAGAATGAAGAATAAGGTGATAAAATTTGTTTTAAGCAGAGAACAGCCAAGTCTTCTTTAACATGGATAAGAACACAGTTGAGGGAGCATAGGATGACTGAATATAGATTGATAATTCATCAAACCTTGTAGGGCAAGACCCATAGGGTGTGCAAGGAAAGCATGTGGCAGTGGTTTTAAAATAATGAGCACAGATGTAAAACTCAAGCTTTCCCCACACAATTCAGAATTAAAATGATGTAATACATTCCAAAAGGACAGGTTTTATATGTAAAAAGATTAAAAACCTCTTAGACAAATGGAATAGAACTCAAAAGCTATTAAGCAAAATGGTCTGAATATAATATTCTGCTTAAGAAGTTCTTATACTGCACATGAAAACAGGAAAAGCCATACATACAGAAATATCAATATGCTTGCTCTGCTTTTACACTTCTTCAAGCATTTGCTATTGCCTGTTGTCTTTGTTGATTTCTCCAGGGTCAGCTGGACTCGGTCTGATCTATTGCAGACATCCTTTTGCTCTTGGAGCTCTCTGCCCTTTGCATGCAGTTAAGACAGTTTCACCCAGGAATACACAGACATTGAACACTGCAGTTTTCCGTTTTCCCTCGCAAGCACTCCACTCAAAAAGACAGCCTAAAGCTACTCATCTTCTGTTGTGCATGGAATGAAAATAAGACAAGAGAGAAGGAAGGAAGAGACTAATGATAGTCAAGGGATACTGTGTAAGTCAGCCTTTCCAAAAGGTATAGAATAAGCAACAAGTATCACATAAATACAAAAATAAAGACCCCAAAGCCCCCCAAAACTCCCAAAAACCCAACCCATCCCACCCCCAAAACACTTATCTATTTTGTATAATGAAAACCATTATTGGATGAAGAATGTTAAAAGAAGCTTAAATACAATTTAAATTTTCTGGGCTACATTCACACCATTACTTGATTAAGAGTAGCACTCAGAGATAACAAGTAGGTTTGTGTTGTACATGGCCTTGTAAATAAAGTATGAAGGAGATAAACTAACTTTTACAACTTTTCCAGGAAAGCTGGGAAATTAATGGAAACCACCTTAGCCCTAAGATAGTTTCTCCCAAACAGCAGAGTAAATTAACTTACATAAAAGATGCACATTGCTATTGTTAGCCTACTTCCAGAACTCATGCTTCCTCATTTAAAGTTAGCTTGCATACCTAACCACAGTGCACTTTCTATACAGGGCATCTTTCCTCACTATACAACACCATTAAGACCCTCCAGGATGTGTTTTACCAACCTGCTAATCCAAACCTCACACAGCACACAACCAGCAGCCTCATACATCATACCACACCTTGAGGCATATGTTAATTGACCAATAAAACACACCTGTAGCATATTAATGTTCCAACAAAACACTCTACATATTCAGTAAATTTTGTATTATCAGTTCTCCATCAATTATTTATTAAGAGCTAACATAATAAATAATCTGCTGAGCAAGGTGCAATAACATGAAGACAAAACAGTACAAAATACATTTTATCAGCTTCTCTCTCCAGTTCTCATCTTTATAGCATACTGCATATTTATAAGTGTTTGAAGTAAGGTAAGATTGAACTCTTCAGCTCTAAATCTTCATATTCTATTCACCAAGAGGTTGCTTTGCTGAAATTAACAAAACAGGCTTTCATATATGTATTTGCTTGCATCAGGGTTTCTTAATCCTAATATTAGTAATTCCCTTCTGTATAGAACGGGTAGTTTCATCTTTTGTGAGTACTCGTTAGCTGACTCAGTATTAGCATTAGCTAACAGAAATACTTCCACTAAAAATACAAAGTAAGCCTCTTCAGGACTAAAATGGATTTTTAAATTTCAGTACAGAGTGTTGTTTACAGTGTCTTCAAATAAAACTGGCACATCACTAAAATGAGGGGGTTCCATCACCACAAAAAGCAAAAATAAGAGCCAATGGGGATATCATTGATCTTGAAATACAGCCCCCTGCCAGGGGCTCATTCCTTCTCCCATTTGCTTAGATAGGAACAGTCTTGGAACTTCTAAAATGTGTACTGAATGAATAACTACCACAATTCTCAGCAGTAAAATTCTGAAATGCTTAAATATTAAATAAAACCCCATAATTTAAGTGAGGACTTTGGACATAATGATCTCAGCTGGCTTAAGCTGCTAAGACACCCCTAAAATCAACAATTACAGTGATTTACACTTCAACTTCCAACAATCCAATACTAAAGAATTAATTAAAAAACCAAGAGGGCAATCACGGTATATTTTTGCTGTGAACTAAGACAAAAGAATGTGAAACTTTATTTTCACTCCCATTTACTTTTTAATCAATACAATGCTGAAGAACAGTTGTATTTAGAAAATAAACTCAGATCCATTTTAGGTTTGGGACGAATTCATGTATAGTAACAGGATTTAAATTTTTTGTAGCAAAGGTAACTTAGAGCAAGGATTTGTAAAACAAACCAACAATGAAACCAAGGGAAATTAAGTCTTAGAAGGGACACAAAACTGAAGGGAAATAAAGCCACTTTCTCTAGCAACGCTTTTCTTGTACCTCAGACCTTTACCACCAAATGGCTAAACAGATCAAAAGTCCAGTCTTTTATGCAACTCCTATGTTTGAAAGTTAAGTGTAATTTAAACTGTTGATTAGTAATCAGTGCATTCACAAAATGTAGTATTTTTTTTTAATGGCAGATAAGTAGATGATTGTTTAAAGAACTCCAAACATATCTGCAAAACACAGAATCATCTCCCGTCCAATAAGACTTCTCCTTCAGTGTCTTCATGTTTATATATAATTTTTAAAAATAATTACTCCCCTTTTATTTTTACTTTTTTCACTTATGGAACACAATAAGGAGTTTCATTGCTATTCAAACTTTTTCCGCATTTTTATGTTTCTATACCCTTATTATAGCACTCAATAGCACCTCTCAGTAGCAGCCTCAATTCTGTCTTCATCATGTAAATTGTGCAATTGTACTGTTGCACACCAGCATGGGGGAGATGACTTTTATTTACATGCATTGATATATATATATTTTTTTTTTCTGATCGAATTCCAGCAATTTACCCTTCCAATCATCCTTGAATTTGGTTCAACTTACTAAAATACCTTTCAAAACTACCACTTTGCATAGATGTTTCTGGGCCCAGGAACCCTGCTAGGCATGAAAGAATGCTTTTTTGAAAAAAGTATTTATGCAAGCACAAGATATGGAATATAATTTTATTTGTTTCTCCCAGATAGTAAATTTAGTCACAAATACCCACACAGGTGAGGAGATATCCCAGGAAAGCAGTGCTCGTGGTATGTTTTAAGCCAGTTACTGCCAGTATTCAAGTGATGGCCTATTTAGGTTGAAAATACTTTGCTTATTTGTATTTCTAATAAATATTATAGTTAAATACAGATACAGCAACAGTCACGTAGAAAAGAGATAAAGGCTGTAAGTAATCAATAAAACATAACTCCTGAACAATTCCTGATTCTTTTCTCCAAGGGGAAGTTAAAATTCTTATTTCTACAGATGCAGACTTAGATGATTAAAACATCTGTTTTACAAAAAGCTATAACATACCCCATTTTTTTCTCAGTACTCTTTTCCATTGCTGCCTCTACAAGATAAATGTTTCATGAAGTTGAAAAGAATGAAAATCAAAACCTACGTAAGTTACTACAATGAAAAAGGAAGAAGAGTCAGCAAACGCACGAGTATCAGTTTGAAGATTATTCAGCTGTCTCTCATTACAGGAACAGTTCTTCTGTCTAGAGCAAATGGAGGATACATGGAAAAGGAAAGAGCTAGAGGCAGCAGAAGTTAAAGGAGAGAAGAGCACAAAATTATCATTATTGTTATTATTATCAATTCAGTATGTGCATACAACTGAAAGCTCTCAGTAGCTATAAGAGGGGAAGAAAATCATGGTATTATTCATAACTCTGCATGGAAAAAGGAACATACATCTTCCATCACCTTCTATCCACCCCATATTGTTCATGTCACTAAAGCATGTCTTAAAATAAAATATAGGAATGGCTGTGTTACAAATATCAGAGAAATAAAATCTTTTGTTTCCTAGTGGTTATTTAAAATGCATCTTTAGGGACAAATTTTTACCTATGATTTACTCACACTTCAGTTTTGTGTGATGGAGATTACTGTTGTTGAAATTTTGCATCTGCAAACATTTGCCTCAGTCACGTAGATCACTTGGACCCAAGAAACCTGGAGTGAAGAGATAAAGTTACACTCACAGCATCACACACACAAGAGTCACTCTTGGCCTCTTTATAAGTAACAGAATAAGGTAATTTTATCTGACAGTAGAAACTGTATTATACCAGGAAGTATGAAACAAAGTGTTTCTTCTTGCAGAAAAAAAAAAAAAAAAGAGGTTATACACTATATTCTCTGTCTAAATATTAAGCAGTTTGAAGTTGTATATATAAATTATCCACCCAGATGTCTCCAGGAAGGAGATGTTCTAGAAGGCAATGCTTCCTCATATAGAAGTAAGAAGAAACAAGATGATCTGTAAAAACTCACAGAGATTTTAATTTGGTGTTGGTGCAAATGCTCAAATAAGCATGTAAAACCTTTCACAATGAGAATATTTAGAATGTTTTTTGAAATGTCAGAAACAAACATTAAATATATGAACAATATTTCAATGTAACTATGCAAAACTGGCAGAGCATTCAAAGAATGCCTCAAGAGCAAGGAAACCAAATGTTCTACTTCAATCAAAACAAGACAATAACTCATTTTAAAAGTGTAATTTCAAGGAGACACAACAAATGCTCAAAAAACATGATTATAGATTTTGTATAATATGTGAGATATTTCCTGCAAAATCTAAAAATTATAATTTCTTCAGTAAAAGATTAAATTACCATTCTTATTCAGAGTAATAATGAAGAACTTCAATATCACATGTCTAAAGACACTTATTTTGCACATTCAACCTTATTTTATTTCATTGTTTGTTTGTTTGTTTTTTCCCCTAATATTGAAAATGCGTCTATGAAACTTTTCAGTTTTGTATACTGCATATGAAAGCAAAGACTTCAAAACAAATACTGTCCCACTGTGAGTGACTTGGAGCATTGTGTACTGGGTCTGGCTGGGATGGAGTTCATCTCCTTCAGAGCTGTCCCTAGGCTGCTGTATTTTGAATGTCTGATGAAAACAGTGTTGATAACATGCCAGTGTTTTGGCTGTTGCTGAGCAGCACTTACACAGCTGGAGACCTTCTGTGTTGCCCACTCTGCCCCTGCAGCAAATAGGTAGGGGTGGGCAAGAGGCTGGGAGGGGGCACAGCCAGGACAGCTGACCCAAGCTGACCAAAGGGATATTCTGTGCCATGTAACATCACGCTCAGCAGTAAAACTGGGGAGTAGGCTTTCCAAAGGAGCCATTGCACAGAGACTGGCTGGGCACTGCTCTGCTGTGGGAGGTGGTGAGTGATTCCCTCTGCATCACTTGGGTTTGCTTTTTTTTTTTTATCTTTCCTTATTAAACTGTCTTTATATCAACCCAGGAGTTTTTCTTGGTTTTGCTCTTCTGATTCTCTCTCCCATCCAGCTGGGGAGAAGAGGGAGCGAGCAGCTGATGGGAGCTCAGTTGCTGGCTGAGATCATAGAATCATTAAGGTTGGAAAAGGCCTCTAAGATCATCAAGTCCAATCATCAACCCAACACCACCATGC
>NW_010317029.1:210828-275749 GCF_000700745.2 Antrostomus carolinensis | reverse complement strand
GATCACTTCCCTAGTCCTGCTGGCCACACTATTCCTGATACAGGCCAGGATGCTGTTGGCCTTCTTGGCCACCTGGGCACACTGCTGGCTCACGTTCAGCTGGCTGTTGGCCAACACCCCCAGGTCCTTTTCTGCCAGGCAGCTCTCCAGCCACTCTGCCCCAAGCCTGTAGCGTTGCATGGGGTTGTGGTGACCCAAGTGCAGGACCCGGCACTTGGCCTTGTTAAACCTCATACAGTTGACCTCGGCCCATTGATCCAGCCTGTCCACATCCCTCTGTAGAGCCTTCCTGCCCTCGAGCACATCAACCCAACGTTCATTGTTACAAGATTTCTTTTACACATGTCTTTGTGTCAAAGGGTAAAATAATGTAGCTTTTTTTTAAAGAGCTGCTCTAGTAAATACTAACACTTTTAAGCACCTGAAGAGCTGGCACAAGGACATTTAGGTTAGTATTTCTGCAAAACTTAATATAATACTAACATAATTGTTAATAGTTAACAATAGTCATAATATTAATTATATTATTTAATAATGTTTACATAATATTACCTAGCAGGTTATGTTACAGAGCTTTTTGTGAGAAATAATCCTGCAGAACAGATTATGGCTACTAATTGAATTCTGAAAGTCACTTGAAGGGGAAAAAAATATTTCTTTATATCTTAATGATTTGTTATTTTTCTCTAACTTTAATTCAAACTTGAATAAACCTAGTTTTTCATTAATTTTTCAACTTGTAAGTAATGAAGGACTATATGGAAATGGGAACTGTGCAAACTTGAACTGCCTGTTTTGTGACACTTCAGTCTTTAAAAAAATAAAGAAAATCATTTTAAGCATGAAATAATTTAGAAAACTTACCCAAAAAAGCATTTATTTTTAACTTAGTGGGTTTAGCTTCATACTGGCAATGAAGCCAGAATAGTAATTTTAACTGAATGGCCTGAATGATAGGATTTGGTTTCCAGATACACAATTCTATTAGCCCTATCAAACAGGCAGCAATCACCCTGTAACTTAATTCCGAGGTAAATTAAGTATGCTGCCTTGCACTTTTCATAAAGGTCCTAATTTAAAGCATTTTATGTTGTCCTTCTAATTAAGTAGTTATTTATGGATAATAGTTAAATAATTAACAATTAACAGTTGTATTTAGTAAACAGCTCTTCAAGTAACATCGAAAGCAGGATCAAAGTAAGGAAAATGAGGAAACAGATCTTTCAAGTCAGCAAGTGCAAAATAATCATTTGTTCATTTTCCTGTTAGGAGAAAGATGAAGTGTAAGATCTGTTCTGAATCTGTCCTTGCAATTTCCCAGTCAGTTTTCTGACATTCAAAGTCCAGCAAGTGTTACTTATTTACAGATTATTTTTTTTCCTCTCTCAAATGTAGATTTTACTTTTGTTCTTTCTTTTTTATTATATCTTTGTCATTCTTTTGGAAGTTGCTCATGTTGTTCATGTTTTAGATTCTATGATTCTATGTTCTGCCCCCAGCCCCTGGCTTTTTTTTTTTCTTTTTTTTTTTGTGCCTTAGAATGAGGGATTTTGGTACATTAGCAATAAAGATAGTGATTTGTTCTGACTTGGCATAAAGTGAAGCATGTCAAATTAAATCCAGCATTTACATGAGAGCAATACATGCCCTCACCATAGATTTAAGCAGAATGGATCTAGTATTTGTTTTGTTGCCAAATCCTTTTAAAAATGTGTTTTAACAAGATAAAATGAAACAAAGGCAATAACATCTAACATAAGAACAATTAAACTCTAGGAAAAAACTCTACATGTTATTTGATTTATGACCAATATTTATCTATTATTTTGGTGGGGTGTATAAAGAATCAAGTTATGAATTAATAACCGAATTATTACTTCCACATAAAACAGGCATAGGAAGCTGAAACAGCACTAAATCTCTTTTACATTCTGGCTGAGTTAATATTCCCTTTCTTCAAACATTTCAAGAGCATTTCAATGGTAATGTACATATACGGGAATGAACACAAAAAATAGCCATGAGCAATGCTAAAACTCTTAGAAAAAACTGAACAGCAATATCAATTCAAATTCATCAGCAAATCTATTCCTATTGAAAACTCTTGAAATATTGATTATTTCTTTTTGTTTGCTTTTTTCATATACCAAAAATGGAGCTCTTCTGCCTTCATAACTGTCCAAACTTATATGCTGAGTTGCCATACTTTGCAGCTAAAGGGCAGTGCCTCTAGCAAGAGCCCTTCAAACAGCAGCAGACGGAACACTACTTGAATAACTTGAGTACCCTGGTGGGCAAGACGACAAGGAGTCCACATTCTACAGAGCAGTGTATACACAGATACATACATACATATGTATAAAATGCATATATAAATATAAATTAACATTGGGAACAGTGGCTGTGAATCCTGTCATTTAAGTGTAGCTATCTAGAGGTGAAGTATCTGTTCTGAGTTAGTCATGATATTGGTATCCACAGAGAGAGAAAAGCATCTTCTGAAAAGAAATGTCTAAGGTAGAATGGATGCTTCACAGGAGGAAGGTATATCTCACAATGTGTTATGCAGAAGTACAGATGACTAACTCAGGTAGACACCTAATCTTGAGATGGGTTAAGAACATTCAGCTGAAATGAAAGCCAAAGCTGGTACCCCACATAGCATTCCAAGATTAACATATATTTTTGGATTAAACTCTAAAATTAACATGTATTTTTGGATTAAACTTCTGTTTAATATTCAGTAAATTTATTATTATACAATGAAAAATCAGTTATTTTAGTGTTTGCTGTCAAGTCTACTTCACAACAAGTAACAAATTTTAGAACAGGCATTAGTACTGGCAAAACTCTGCTGCAATCCTGCTAGTGTAACATTATCAGAATACTTCTATTCAGGGCATGGTCATGGTAGGAGCTGAGAATGACACATTAAATATCATGGTCTATGAAGCCAAAGGTTGTATTCATATTTGTAGCAAGTATGAAACAGATTAAAACGTAGTACAGTTAAAAATGAGAAGAGCACTGATAATCAGCTATTCATTTTTCTGTAGACAAAAAACAAACAGGAAGGAAACAGCTCAGCTATTAAAACAAACAAATAAGACTGTGGAAAAAAAAATATGAGTGCAGATGGAGTGATACTGGTACACTCATAATTCTGACTTCCTCATCACCTGAGCCTTGAGGATGCCAGACTTGTGAGAGTTCAGTCAGCCCGGCACAGAGTTGTTGAAGATCTGGAGGCAGAGCAGAGGGCAGGCAGCACATTGACTTACAAAACAAGCACAGCCCTCAGAATGCAGCAAAATATTCCACCATGTCAATGGAAGTAACAAAAATGATGAGTTTCAAAAGCACCTCTGGCCTGAGTCAAATCACAAGTGCAACAAACCACATGAAATTACAGAGAAAATAATCAGGTTTTTAGATGTCTCCACAAAAGCTCAAATTGCCACAAGACTGCTATGTTGCAGGTCTTTTGGTGGCTCCATTAAGTTATATTTACATGTACAGGTCACAGTCTATTGCTTGATATTTTTTCCTGGCTTGAAAATGTTATGTCAAGTAAATATTGCTACAAATCATATTTTGTTCCAGTCTCAAAGTTTCAAAAAATCTTATTAAATAATATTCTCATTCACTTCCCTTGACTGGATGCTATACCAGCCTACCTAACGCACATACAGCTTTATGTAAGAAGACAGGACGTCTGTCCATGATTGGACTGTCTGGTCTTGCCATCAAGATTTGGAATCAAATTTTGACTTTCCTCTGTTAAGGTCTAAGGGAGAAAATTAAGCTAGCATTGACAATACTAAACCCATGTGACAGGACACAAGGCACATTTCCCTGTGCTGGCACTACTTCAGAAAAGAAATGCAATACCTGGGCTGTGGAACGATTCCCTTACTGCCTCGTGAGAAAGAACCCAGAATTGTCAGAATCAGCCGTGCTCTAATCTTGTTTCTATTTTCTTTGTGTGAGCTAATGGAAAGACTGGGATTTTCTCACTGCATTCATGTATTGTAAAATACATAATTAAGACAGATTTTTGAGGACTTTAAGTCCTCACCAGCACCACTGGCTATAATTCAGCATACCCTTAAACCTAAGACAACTTCTCCAGAGTTCTGTCAACAAAACAGCTCCTGCCTAGCAGCAAGAACCTGCATTCCCAGCTCAGTGAGCTGTCAGTAAGAAATGCAGGTTATTAGACGCCTCTGTTATTACAGATTACGCAAGTGGCACAGAAAATGACATCCAATTCATGTTACTCCTCAACTCTGATATGCCCTTCCACACAGTTCTTGTGAACATACACAGATAAAAATTCAGTTGGCTTGGAAGAAAAAAAACAAGGATTATGTGTGACCAGCATTACTAAAATCTAAGCAAATGGTGAGACAAGAAACCTATTTTTCAAGATTCAATATGTTTCTTTAATATGATATCTCATTTTAAAAATAACACTTGTATTATTATGAATCAGATTAGTGCAGCGTATCTAAATTTAAGCCTTCCAAAAGGAAAAAAAAAAATTAGAAAATACATTTTTCCTGCGTGCCCTTCTTTTTGGGATGTACAAGCACTTACAGAGTACAGAAAAAACTTCTTTAATGTAAGGGTGGGTGTCGGAGCACTGGAATAATCTGCCCAGGGATGATGTGGAGTCTGCATCTCTGGAGATGTTCAAAACCCACCTGGATGCTTTCCTGTGCAACCTGCTGTAGGGAACCTGCTTCAGCAGCAGAGTTGGACTAGATGATCTCGTGAGATTCCTTCCAACCTCCACCATTCTGTGCAGGGGGAAAAAAAAATTCTTCTTCACATTCCCTTGTAGTGAGACATCCAGAATGTCCTAGAGTCCTCAGCACTGAACACAGGTGGGAACAATCCAGAGCTAATTGAAATAAGTAGGAAGATCCCTATGGATAACTATTCTTTCATCATTTTTTTTTCCAAAAAATCATACTGTTGAGTCTTTACAACTTTTATATAGTACTACTACTACAAAAACCTGCTATGTTATTTGCTGTCGTTATGTTGGCAAAATAAAATTCATACTTCATTTTTTGGAACTAATACATAATAAGCAGTCATGATCAAACCTGACATTACAGAATAGGATAGATAGATAAATAATTGAATTTTTAAAAGTCTCTTCCAGTGTCATGTAAGAGTGAGATTTCATTTAAGTACAGTGAGTTTCATGACAGCTCTACAATATTTGATTTTCTAGCAATTACCTGAAGAGTATTTTGATATGTGCATTTAGTTGATGTACTATGTGGACATTGAATCATTCATTGCGTGATGGATCTTATGAAGTAGAAAGGCTCAGGGTTTGGAAATTTCTCTATACATAAACACACATGTACACAAACATATGTTATTAATTCAACTGAGACTTGTATTACGGAAACTCACAAAACATTTTCTCAAAGACAATTACTTTCAAAGAGAAAGAGACTCATAATTTGATTTGTCACATTAACTTAAGGCAACTTAACTGAACCTTGCAAAACTGACTATAGTTTGGGAATGCTCACTGCCAATATATTGCAAAATATGATCCTATATTTGTAGAAAAAAGTATTTTGAAAAGAAAGTGAGTAAGATGGACTATCCTTGTAAATTACTCATAAAAATTTCATTAAAATACATTAAAAAACAAGAATAGTTGAGCTTTCTGGTCAATGCCTTTTTCCCATCTTATTTTTCTGCAGCATCATTCTTAGGAAACTGCTTCAAAACTTTATACACAACTGTAAAAAGAGGCAGAAAAACAATGTAAAACCCACCTAGAACATTTATAAACTTTTTTTCTTTGTTGGTTTATGCATAATTAACACATGGGATCCATTGCTGCAGTCTATCTAGGCCATATGTTAAGTGGATTTTTAAAAGTGAGAATTTACACTGAGGGACAGATGTAATGCTGAAGGTTAAAAAGAGTAATCCCAGGAAAACTTTCTTTGGAGACTTCTAAATTCAAAACCAGAACTCCTGCTGATCATTCTGACGCAAGAACTTCCACCCAGATGTATCAGGCAGCATATAAACCTGGATGTAATTTCCCAAGTTATGAGCTAAATTCAGGTTTTGGGGAAGAGAGAGGAAAGGAAAGTTTCTCTTCAGACATACTACCTGGTAGATAACTTCAACATTTCTTTCATCTTAACCTTAAACAGATGAGTTCGATTATCAGAAAGTAAACTGCACTGAACATACTTCAGAATTGATAATTTAACATTTCTAAAAAAAGTGGGTTTTATGGGATTATGATTCCTGCATATAAATATTTATCAAAAAAAGGAGCAGATGCTGCTGTCAAAGAAGAATCATTTGCAAGTTTCACACGACATCAATCAGACCACTTTTTTATATATGCCAAAATTAAACAATACTCATACATTAAAAGCTGATACCACAGTTGTGGACGTGTAAAAGAGAGTAAAGTACGAGGCAATGGTTCAGTTCTGGTCTTTCTTACATATCCTGATATAAGAATAAAAAAGCAGAAGTAATGGATATATTCTATCGTATAAGTATAGTGGTGGCTGTTGCACACCCAGGTAGGAAGCAGAGGGACTACTCTTGTTTCTCAACTTCTGCCCAGAGTGGGAGAGTGGGATGTAGATTAGAGGAAGAGCGAAAAACAGCAGCTCGGTCAAGACGTGTTCCTTTGTCTCTCCACCCCAGCCAGAGGGTTAGCCTGCTTGACACTTTGACACGACTCTGAATGCTTTGGCATTAGAAGGAGCAAATAGACATAAAGCATGATATAGGAAAAATAAAAATCGAATGTAAAAGGAAATAAAATAAGTAACTAAATATGCCTGGGGCAAATTACTGAATTAACATGGATATATGAAGAAGTCAAACAATGTAGAACAATGTTTGGGGTTACTATTGGAACCATTCATCTTATTATAGATATGGTTATGCCTTATAAATTTTGAAAACACACTTACAAGAAAAAGATGTAAAAACTGTAGTTATTGTCCATGATAAACTATTTTAGATGCCTGATAACCTGTAGCACAGATACAAAATTATGGTATCACAAATCTTTGAGCAATGATTTGCTAAAAGAAGGTAAAGAGTTAATATGGTAATAATCAGAAAACACTGAAAAGGGCATAATGTACGCAACCAAAATTAATGAGAAATCTATATTTGTGGGAAGAAACAAAAAAATGAGAAAACCAAAAGGAATACTGGAGAAATATATTGTGGAAAGAGAATAAACTGAAAAATAATTTTACCCTTTCCAAGTTGAATATAATTCTTTCTCTGAAGAAATAATATTAGAACAATGACATTGCTAGTTAAAGATCATCACCTTCATGCAGCTAGGCTTCACCTAATATTAACATGAAGAATACGCTCATTGTAATCAAAGTCCATCAAATTTCTAAAAGATGCTCTTCAGTCTCAGTGACAACAGTGACTTTCTAGACAAAGATACTTTGTTAGAGCTTATATATAACATAAGCATTAAGAGTAGAAACACAATTAACTTATATGTTTGGTCATCTAGATAAAGGATATGAAAAAAGGAGACTAAAACAGTAAATCCCAATAAAAATTGTTTCAAATGAAGCAGGAACTTATTAATTAAATTATTGCAATTATTATTAATTATTTGTTATTAGGAACAGACGCAATGAACTGGCAACAGATGGTGTGATATGGTGAAAAAGAGATTAATTTCATACATTCACTTTTGGCAGTCCTTCTGCCCAACCAGACCATCTGTGACACATTAGAAACGTTAGAAGCTGTACCATCCATATTGCAAAGATGATACAAATTATTTGACTGTTTGCTTTTCCAGTCCAAAATCCATTCATTTTTCATGATCACAGAATTTTAAACAAAGTAGTTTTTATAATATACATTCTGACCCACGCTCCACCGCTGTTTCCATAGCATACTGCAGAGTTTCTGTAGGATTTTGTCTGAATGATTTTGCAAACAGCAGAGCTGCACGTTCCAGTATGTGATCAAGCTAAAGTTCTTACTCACAGCACATTCTCCACTGATAACAATAGGAGTTTAAATTTGCTCTTTGGGAATCATCCTTACTTGACTTTGCAATGAATTTCCAAGTGCAAGTTTCTAATCTGTTTACAGAAAACAGATAGAGAGATAAATGCCATCCTCCCCGATGACTCTTACAATTTTGTTTCATGACAGCATTTAACACTTGGACATTTGTTTTCATTTTCCTTCTGCTTTACAATTTTTCTATTATATTTGTATAATGGATTTTAGGACAGGGAACTGCTTGAGAGAGTCCAGCGCAGAGCCACGAAGATGATGAAGGGAGTGGAGCATCTCCCTGATGAGGAAAGGCTGAGGGAGCTGGGTCTCTTTAGCTTGGAAAAGAGGAGACTGAGGGGAGACCTAATTAATGTTTACAAATATGTTAAGGGCGAATGTCATGAGGATGGAGCCAGGCTCTTCTCAGTGATGCCCAACGATAGGACAAGGGGCAATGGGTGTGAGCTGGAACACAGGAGGTTCCACTTAAACTTGAGAAAAAACTACTTTACAGTGAGGGTGACAGAGCCCTGGGACAGGCTGCCCAGGGAGGGTGTGGAGTCTCCTTCTCTGGAGACATTCAAGACCCGCCTGGACGCCTTCCTGTGTAATTTCGTTTATGTTCCTGCTCCAGCAGGGGGATTGGACTGGATGATCTTTTGAGGACCCTTCCAATCCCCAACATTCTGTGATTCTGTGATTCTGTGATTCTGTGATTCTGTGATTCTGTGATTTTATAAAAACAGCCATTTCATCCAGACAATACATGTCCACAGCACACTTCAACTTTGCTACAAATATGTATACATACACACACATGGATGAAATTTTGCTTACCTTTACTTAATATATTTTTAATGCTAGAAATTTAACGGACACACACAGCTGTATAATAAGATTTGGAATACAGAAGTATGATCAGAAATCTAAGAGATTTCCATAGATCAGACTTATGGATATACTATGGTCATTTTAGGGGAAATTTTAATTTACTGGAAAAAAGGCTAGTGCTATCTGCTTCCAGTTAAATACTCTGCTTTTTCTTAGTGCAAGTCTGTATTTTAGACTGTCCTAGATATTTTGCCCTACATAACTTGAAATAGCCAAATCCATCTGCTATATGCATCAAACAATGTAGAGTCACACCTTGTAAAAGTAAAGAACGATGAGTTGGATTTCAATGACCCAAAATGGGCCAGTCACAAATGGACACTACATATCAAGGATAGGATACACTTCTGCTCCTCGTCACTGATCTTTGCATTCAGGAGAAAAAGAATGAATGGGCTAACACAGCAAGGTATATGATCATTTTGTGACTCTGGAATGTACTGCTACATTTATCACATGATTTTTAGAGATATTTTCACAGAAGTAAAGAGATATCATACAAGCAACATTGCTAACTACCCTGCCATAGTCTTTCTAAACAATAGGTGAAATAAGCCTTATGCCACTTTGTACACCTTGTTCCTGAAGTCTCTTTATCTTTATATCACATTTTTCTTCTTTGGTTTTCTGCTTCTCCCTCTTCTCAGTCTAGTTTTAGTGGTTTAGCAAGCGAGCTCTCACAAGATCTCTATAAATTCCTTTCCAGAAGGGCAATATAGATTATTACTTCAAATAAGTTTGTTATTTCCAGCTCTCTATGAGCCTGAAAAGACAGTGTATTCTACCTATCTACTAACCACAGCAGTGGATGTAGGAAGTGGATGCAATATCTGAAACAGAAACTACTTTCATCTGCTTTGTTCTTTTCCCTCTTGCTTCATGTATGCTTAGCCTGGCAGTAAAAGGCTTCCAATTAAACAAAGAAACTCCAGTCTTCCTCTTATTTTCCCTCTGGAAGAACAAATTCTACCACCATCACTAGTGTCAAAATGGGACAAAGGAAGAGAATCAAGGAGTGTTCTCTATTTAGTCCATACAAAAGCTTGCCTTAGTTGAAGAAAAAGAGATGCTATTAAAGTGCAAATTCTAACACAACAGTCCTGTTTTAGCAGTTTTGGTTTTATCTATCTTTAACAAAATATTAAAATATTTTAATAACTATTTTTTTGCCTTGAAAATATACTGGTTAAAATACTTGTTTAATTGCTTAATATAATATCAGAATATCTAGTTTTGTCTTTTGTCTATTCTATTAGAACTGACATTTATCACAATTTTTTTTATTTGTTTTGACAAAAGAATTAGAAGAAACAAAGATTCAAATTTTCTCCTCACTACCTCTTGTTACTAATTAACAAGCCAACATAAAAATGAAAGAATTTACCAAGGGATTCATTCAAAACATACTGGACAGTGACTTCCTCATTTAAAACAGCTAAATGCCTAAGTTAAACATAGAAGATAGATCAAGATCTTTTCAATTTACATATGAGTTCTCAGGTAAATCCTGCCTGTCCCTTCCAGAAGGAAGCTCCCAAAAGCACTGATCATAAGATGACTGCCCTGGCAACTGATCAGATCTGCCTAGGTGAAAAAGATCCTTCACCACCAGAAGATATAATCATAATATCTTTCAGAACTGTAGCAAATGATACCTACTCTGCTCTTAGCTGTACACTAGGTGGTCAGAGCCTGGGGAGAAATTAACTATAAATACTAGTAAAATACTACAAAATCAAATAATTTCTTTGTGGTTTCCTCACAATTATGTGTACTTTCACCTAAAAGAACTTTCCCCCAATTCAATTCAATGACAGTCATACATCATATATGAATTGTACAATTCTGTGAGCTTATGGAGAATAAACTGCAAATCATAACAGGAAATGCTATCTTTATGCCTGACATGTATGCAATTGTCATTTCAAGCTTGAATAATTGAGAAAACAGAAACTAGGAGAAATTTACAGTGATGTATGAACAGCCTGTACTCCTTTAAGGAAGATTCATTTTTTAATGAAGTTTAAAAGTTCAGTACAAAGACAGGATTAAAGTATTTCCCAGTACTTCCTAACTCTCAGAAATATGACCTATCTTCCTTCTCATTTTAATAATTTTAAATATGTTATTGTACTGTGGAAGATTGAGAAAAATACTAGCTAACTATTACTGTACTCAGAATATTATATATGAGCATTTAGCATCCTTTGTACAATTCAGCACTCTGATCCTCCTTTTCTTTTCAGAGTATTTCCCAGAAAAGGGTATTTTTCCTGAATTTCCTTCTTTGACAGCCATGGGTACATATGGAACACATAAGCAACTCCATGCTGAAGTTTAATCTGAAAGTTGTGTCCAAGAAAAACAACTTGGCCATGACAGTGAAACACTTCTCCCTCACTTTATTTAAGAGAAATAAACCAAAATCTCATACAATAGAATTTTAGAGGCAACCCAAATTTTTCTTTTTATCTAAAATAAAAAAAAAATAAATGTATATGCTTTTATTATTTTTGTTAAGCTTTAAAACAAAAATACAATTTTGTGGTTTAAAAGTTAACTGCAATACACTACGAAACAGTTTAGCAGTACCAAACTAAAACCACCATTATTTCACAATACGTTCAATTTCCTTCTTCTTTCATTTTTTATTGAAACCATGTCTTGAATTCAGCTTGAACTCACAGATTCTTTTGATTCCCTTTAAACTTCCTTCTGTTTGCAAATGGCTACTCAAGCAAAACATGTGCCCCAACTATTAAGTGTATACACATACAGACTGCATTTCTCACAAGGCAATTAACTCTGTTCAGGAAAGCACAATGGCTTTCAGCTATTTCTGTATAGCCACCTTCTTTTTCACTACTCTTCTCAAGAGCCCACTAATTCCTGAAAGACAAAATGACATAATCTATCAGCTATTTCCATCTCCTCCTCCTTCCACTCTTCCTCCATGTACTCTTTCCATGCTTTGGAACATCTCTGATTCACACAGCAATGTCTTCTTGACCTTGACTCTATCTTGTCATCTTGTTTTGTTTTCTCAATACCCTTTCTCAGGTTATCTCATCTCTACTTTCTACACTATGCAGTGCCAGGATATACAAATGCTAATAAGATTTGAATCTATGAATCAAAAAAAAAGAGTGCCTTACCATCCTTTTTGTGAAAAGAGACTATTGGTGAGCCCTCATTATAATCAAGGGTTGATCAGTTTGGCACCAGAATTATGTTAGATGGTTGTCCTTCAATGACTAAAAAAAAGTGGAATATGTAATGAGTGTGTCAGGGATGGGCCCAAAGCCTTCAGGACTGCAGAGTTCTTGGAAACAGACAAAGTAAAGCTGAACAGCATAATGTAATTCCCAAATATGTAAATATTTCACAATAGCCATGAAGACAATTTGCCTTCCAGAGTCAAGAAGAAATAAGTCACATTAGTTATAGTTCCTTGGTTGCTAGTTCCAGCCCAAATACTTCAGCTAGTGTGAACCAGCAGTATTTCAGTAACATAAAAATAGTCAGTTCAGAAAGAGCTAGAGATTTGCTCATTTCTCCAATAAGCTTCATTTCTGAAGTCCTAATTTCTAACTGGCTGAAAGACTGCCATGCAAGCAACATGCACTCACACTAATTGTTAGAATCAAAGAAATGAAGTAATAAATATGCAGCAACAAAAAACTTTTATTCAGTCAAAATCTGATAAGAGATCACAGACTAAGATGTGACATATGGGAGACCTTCCTTCTACTTTCCCAACCTATTTGGTTCTCTCCACAGCACAAAATAGCCAGACCATATCTATATCCCTGTCTTGCCTGGTCATTGCCCTTTAATGTTCCTGGTACACTGGAAATAAGCGGATAATTTTCATGGTGCTTTCCTATTTCCTATGATAACACCAGTGTTTGTTTATAACACCAAATGTCTGTTATCTAAGTAATTCTAGAGTTGCAGGAAAATCCTACCCATCTGTAAGAATTTTTTCTAATTTCCAAATAAGTTGAATTACTAAAAAATGCATCAAGCTGGCCCCAAAGCTACTAACAGGCCACTCTGTCACCTAGCCACAAAAGAATCTTTTAGTGATTTATCAAAACTTATTTTCATTATCACATCAAGTTTCTGTTCCCTAATGATCGTACAGCCATCAAGGAAAATGAGTCTAACCTAAATGAGTAATTGAATTTGACACTGCTGTCCTGATCCATTATACTAGTATTGTAGGCAAGAGATGCTTGTCAGGATAGGATGTAACCTGACCAAACTTCTCTACAAAGATAAGCTAAATTTTGCCCATACAGGTGACATGAATCTGTGTAAGGTTTTTTCACATCGCATCATAAGGCACCTAAGTATTTTGGTTCCTACATTGTAACTATTATTCTTTCACAGATTAATAAGGAATCAATAGTTCAGAAACATGTGACAGTAAAAATAACCACCAACCAGTATTCTTATAATGGAGGAAATCAGCTTAATATCAGAGCTATTAACTGGTGCTGTAGGATGCTACTCTTAAGGCAAGGCTTGAAGTATCTGTAATCATAGAATCATAGAATGGTTTGGATTGGAAGGGACCTTAAAGATCATCTAGTTCCAATCCCCCTGCCATCAGCAGGGACACCTTCCACTAGACCAGGTTGCTCAAAGCCTCATCCAGCCTGATGTCTTATTTTAATAGAGATACAAGGGCCATAGAGAGCCCATCATCTCCTGCAGACTTTTCTTAATCTGCCCTCCTTTTTCTGCTTTGCAAGCTTAGTACTGGACTCATTGCTCAAGGTGACACAAAATCATATGTGAGCTAGAGAGAACAGTGACTGGGGTCTCAGCAAAGCTTTCTATAAACTACTGTCCTTGGTGGACAGGGAGTTTGCAGGGCATTTAGTCACTGCACGTTGTGCAGGCTATCCAACTGAATAAGGATTTGTTTTTTGAGATGTTAGATAGGTTTTTCATGAAAAGGATTTATTCAGTAAACTCCAATACTTCCACTTGCAGAACTTACAATGTTTTCCTCTTATTCTTAGTAGAAAGTTCATTGCCGTACATTCCGCATACAATTCTTCCCATATGCCAGAATACACCCTTCATCTCACTTCAAATTCCACATCTTCTTTCAAGTATTTCTTTATCACTTTAATTTCTACTCTATTTTTTAGAGCACAGACCTGGTGAGGCACATGGATATTCACTTATCTTAAATCTAAAGAAATAAAAGTTACAAAGACACAAATTAATTTTATTCCTATGTATCTTCCACCTTTGTTACAGGTTCTAAAAAAACCTTAGAGCAATGATTAGAGAAATGAATATCAAAAAGGATTGTTAATTCAAGGGAAATCAAAATAATTTCAAAAGAAAGACATACACCAAGTGATTTATTGTATTTTGAGTGCAGAGCTTATTACTGGCCCTCTTGTACAAGCCTGTTCTATGGTGACTTGAGCATATTGTGGGATAGAAAATCAGGAATTCTGTTTCTAACTCTAGCATCAACTACCTGCATGGTCCTGTATAAGCTGCACAACCTCTTTGAAACATGAAAGCAAAACTGTGTATTATCTACACCTGAAAAGAAACATTGGCTTAGTAGGATCTTTGCTGTTTATCTAAGCATTGAAGAGAAAGAGGCAACAGTCAGATATTACTCCTTTCCTCGTATATGCTATTCTCCCTCATCAAACACTTCACAAAATTGGAACTCTCTGTTTTCTACTATAAATTTCTCCTACTGGGAAGCTACTTTTTCTAAATGTGTTCAAAATAGATCATTAGCAAGTCTGCCAAAGGAAAACCTGTGTTAAGCTTCAAGATTTTATTTACCAAGAAAATATATTTTACCCTCTCATTCTCAACCAGCATAAAAGGAGAAACTTTTTTCCAAAAGGTTAGCATAGGCAAGATCCCAGAATAAACTTGTTCTCACCCTGACCTCAGACTAGAGACATTCTCCACTGACTTCCAGCATAAAGAGACAGTATTTTTGTTGTTTTTTTTTCCTAAAAAAAAGTTTGGTAGATAGACCACCCCCTTATGTAGAAGATCCGAGCCACGGACTCAACAGCATTCTAACATCCATCTTACTTAATACTGTATACCTGGCAGAGTCATGGTTTCTGTAATAATCCTCAATCCCAAACAGCTCTAATAAGGCTTTTCATATAAAGGGTGTAACTCTCTCTCCCTTTGTTTGTTAACAGACATGTTTAGAGATGACAAGAGAACTATCACCCTGGTTGTTTAAAGTCACTCAACTAAATTATTAATTGAAACAACATGTAGTAAGTAGGATATAATAATTTTCTTTTGGTTTGGTTTTTGGGTTTTGGTTTGGGTTTTTTGTTTGGTTCCCCCCTCCCATATATCTTTAAACTATAAATGTAAAGTACTTGCAGCTATCAGAAGTAGTTAAGGAAATCCAAATTATCAGGAACACTTAAGGAACAGTAATAGTGTGTGTTGTGGCATTTTTAGTTTTTAGACTGAAACTGGTTTTCCATTGCAAAAAAAGAGAAGGAGTTTGCCAAGTATAATTATTCTAAGATTCTTCTGTTTTCAAACCACAAGAAAATCACCCAGCCAGAACATACACATCCAAGAAGTTGCCCTTGTGCTGTGTCTTCCTTGTATCACTACTCTGACTGAGCCCTTTTTCCTTATTTTGTTTGCTTTTAATTTACAGCGTGAGATTAGTGGGGCAAGGACTAGGTAGGTTTTGGATTCTTGTAGAATTTTAAAATAGAAGTATTAAATTATAGTAATAATTAGATTTTAAATTGGCCAACTTTGTATTTTAAAGGGTATGCATACACTGCTTTGCCAGCATGTCTTCTGATCTCACAATTATCGACAAGTGGAAGTTAATTTATATGATAGCTTTCCAGATATTCTGATTTTCTAACCCTTTCTTACAATGCAGCACCAAGACAGCAATACAGAGACTACAGACGGTGGACTAAGTTTTTTGTTGTACCTTTTCCAGTTGTGGTCTGCAAAGACATTGACTGGTAAAGTATCTACCTCTTCAGTTAATCCTGTTTCTGTTGGAAATTTGTGTAGGAATTGCATGAACTGGCAGTTATATAATCTGGCATCTACATTTACAAGTAAATAAGATGTTAAACCCAGTGCAGAGTAAGAAAAAGGTTTTCACTACCAAGTATCAAGATCATCAGCACTGATTTAGAGAAGAAATCAGCAGGGGTTTGAAAGCCCCAAAGTAAATAAAGAGAAGACTCAAAAGTAAGCTCTCCTTAATGGTTTCTTTTCTTTCACAATGAGTCACTTGTTTCTCTCTGTTTCTGATCTTTTTGATTTCTTGCTTATTTTTATACCTGTAACAACATTTTTCATTTTGCAGCTATTTTTTTCTGTCAAATGTCAAACCCCAAATTAGTGTCTTTCTTCAGTTATCTCCATCTCAGAAGCTCACCTCCTAGATATGCAGCAGAGGCGGGGAAACAACATATTGCATGACAACCTAGCATCTAGCACTGCTCTCTTCAAAAGAAGCATTTCAAGCTTGCTGTCTTTCCAGGTGACTGCTCAAACAAGACAGAAAAATGCATAGTGAAGTATTATATGAATATTAAAGGGACATAACCTTTACCTGGCTAATACCATTATTTATTAAACTGGTGACTTTGGCAGACAAATTGATGTCAGGGTTCGTGGATTGCTTGGACTGATTTGAATGATCCTCAGAGGCTAACAGAATCAAATGAGGTTCAAGTTACACTGAGAAAATTAATGTTCAAGCACTCAGATGCACTGTTTGTGCCTAGGAGAAAACCATGAAGAACTTTAGGTGAGGCTTATCAACACAGTGGCTCCCAAGAGCATTTTTCCTTTGTCTTCATAAGTCATCTTCACAGGTAGAGGGAATAGGGTATATTAGACAAGCCAGAAAAACAGCCAGTAACTGGGATTTTGGTTAAGATCTCACTGCCGTAGAAAAGTATGTGAAAGGCTATGCTATACCTAAGCAAGAAGGAAAAATAAGTTTCTGGCTTTTCAGAGCACAGTCCTCAAAGTTACAGTCAAGTCTTTCCCATGTTTTGCCCATCTGTCTAATCGGCTATAAGCCTAGACAGCACTGGAATGGAGTCAGTGTCATTATCCCCTTGCTGTAATTGCCATGGCAGGATGGAGCAGCATGTACAGCCTTCTCCTGGTGTGAGAGAGAGTGAAGAGAAACCAAAGCAAGTGAGCCAGATGTCACAGAGACCCTAAGAGTGTGCTGGGATCCAGAGGATGAGTGAACAAGCTGTCTGCTTTTACTACAGAGAAGCTCTGTTTCTTCCCATCCTCCATTTTCTTTGGTTTTTGTTTTTTGGGTTTTTTTTTCCCAGTGCATATGAGTTTGCTGTTGGTTTTGTACCTCTGACCAAAGGTGCTGTATTTCACTATGACTATGAAACACTCCACTTTTGATGAGCCTTTCCCTTTTCATGTGCTAGACACTGATGTTATCAGGAGACTGTGAGGTAACAAGATTGTTTAAATGGCAATACAGGAGCATGAAAGAAAGAAAAAGACTTAAAAAATGAATGACCATTTTAGTTTGACAGTTTCTTAATCTCTTTGGAAAACTTTCCTTGGTTTATCTCTCTCTCTAAGAAGGCCAGATCCCCCTACAGCTGTGACTGGTAACTATTCACACTTGGCCTTTATACCAAAGAAACTGGTCCAAGAACTAAGGAGGAGAATAATTTAATTTTGTGGGGTGTGGTACAATACAACCACGATCTACACTACAACTTTGAAGGCTGAATGCCCACAGCTGAATCAAACCTTTGCATAAGCTGCATAAATCTTGGGGCTTCAGTACGACTTTAACTGTAACAACCTTCTAGGTCACTTCAGAACTCTATCAGACCTACTATGCCTGTTTTTACCCTCCTCTCACTCCTTGATGGTGACTATGCATTTCAGATTTTGTCTGGCAGCCTGGCCAGCACCGAGAGGTAAAACACCACTACAGCAGTACTGAACTGACTGTAAAAAAACCCAATAAAAACCCAAATAAAACAAAAAGAGAAATTGTACTGTAATTTCCTTGCTAGTTGTATATGAAGCAGTGCTTTTGGTTTCATCCTTTTTCAGATTTCAGTTCTAGTGTGTAACATCTAGAGTTTGTTTCAGATCTCAGCAGAAATGTAAGATCCATAAGCATCTAAATAATTCCAGAGTCCTTAGTTCAGAATGTACAGTGTTACCATACGTGTTTCTCCAGAATCAAAGGTGAAAGAGAATTAAATAGGTTCCAGATGGAGTGGACTTTAGCTAAAGAGGAAAAGTCAGAAGCTTAACCATATGATAGACCTAGAGGCAACTCCAAAGCTGCCAGGAGCTGCCTTTGGAGTCTGCCAAGGAGACAGATGCTCATGCCAACAGTGCATAGATTGGCATCATTTATATCACATCAGGCCTCATGCTGTCACAATGCCACAGTGCAAAGTACTAAGTTAGACAGCTAATATTTAGAAAAGAGCAATCACACTGTATATATTTAGATCACATATCCAGTAAGAGTTTTCATATTATATTTACCCTTTTGGATCTTGACTTTTAAGACATGAAAACATGTCTTATCTTACTGTATTAATTTAACTGTTAATGAAAACTTCACAAGTGCATCAAAGCATAAAGATAAACTAAACCTTTAATTTTTATACCAATACAAAATGTTGCTGCAAGTAGTGATCAGATACTTGATATTAATGTGGAAACTAGATCTTCTGCTTATAAAGGAATTCTCCACAAGATCCAGGGAATGGTTTAGGTTTTTCCCTCCTTATTTTCTTTTTATAAAACCGGAATATAAAGTGCAAAGCTGTAAAGATAGAAACATACAATACATAGCTAAAAACTGTTTTTCTTTCAGTGGATTCACACATTGTTCCTAACTTCATGCTCTATCACTTGGAACATCTTTCTGTCTGAAAAGAAATTATGCTCTGTGTGGAGCATCAAGCCTAACCTTAGGCATCTAGCAGCACAGAACTGTACAGATGTATTACAGCAAATATCCATAGTACACGCTGTGTCATGGCATGTGAACAAGTGCAAACTCTTGCATGCAATTTTGGACACAAACTGGTTCAAACATGCCTTGTTTAGAGATCACTGTGCTGAGACTTCAGGTTTGATTGCACCGTCTGTTAAAAGCACACAGTTTCATGGAGTTCTCTGAAAATACCTAATAATAATCTAAATCCAAGATTAGTACAAAGTTGTGAACAAAGTAGGGTGCAAATGGATAGAAATCACTGTCTTGGCACACAGTAAATTAGTGACATCAGAAAAGAGCACTGCATCTCTGAAATACATCCATAGCAGGAAGGATTAACTTTGTTCTCTACCAAGATCCCACCATAAAATGTGTTAAAATCTACCTCTCCCTGATTGAGAGCCTGAATAAACATAGACAATTATTTAACAGCTGTTTAGGCAGCATGTTTACATTTCCTGGGGACTGTGCCATCCAAATATTGTGATTTCATTAAAGAGCTTTACCCTAAAGAAGCTGAGGGATTGAGACGTCTGAGAACCCTAGAGCAACATGATAATTTTCCTACTGCACTACCTGGGCTTCACAAGGGGTTGATCTGGAAGCAACCTTGCAGATGGTTTACTATTACAGAAGTCCTCAATAGCATGGTAAAACAGTATGGTCCTGGGAAAAAAAACAACCAAACAAACAACAACCAAACAAATACAAAATGCATCACCACTCTGTCAGACACTGCATAAACAACAACATAATTCTGTTTATTTGGGGGCTTTCTGATGCATTTCCTTGGCTTTCTATCCCTAACCACCAAACACTCATTAAAAATCCTATGTTCTCTGTGCATCAGAAAAATAAGCATCTCCATACCAATGTGTTCTTGCTGAATGCCAGTGTTCCCCTCCCATGACACAGAAAAGTACAGGTTTACATCAACTACTAAGTTCTCCATCTCTTCTAAAAGAAATAAATGAATCTAACCTGCTAGCTTCCTAAAAAGTTATAGCTAGGCATCTCCATCCCACTTATTTCATGGCCAAACATTCTGCTCTCAAATCCCTGTACACTCTTGAGAGTCTTTTGATACCATTCAAAATATGTATTTCCTTTGTGTAGGCGTATCAGCAAAAGCTCACAGTGTAAACTGTGACTAGAGAGCCGCATGATTGTGGCAGCTGGAGCCCAGATAAGACCTTTGCTGGATTTGTTGACATTTGGAAGAGGCAAAGGAGTAGTTTCAAGAACTAGTTTCAAGAAATGATGAGGTCAGATAATCTTGAGTGAGTAAGGTATGTTTGGGATTAATATTTCTGGGATGAATAGCTCTCCTTGGCTGAAAACTCAAATCACACTTAGGACCCAAAATGCTGCTCATTTTATGTTAGAATACATATTGACCCCATCTAAGCAGTCAGATTTTGTTCCCCACAAGATATTATTTACAATGTATATCATTTTGAATACAAAAAATGTTTAAACAAAATAGATCTTTTGCAAAAAATGTATAAGTAAAAAAAATCTGCTTTTAAATGATAGAGTATTTACATAACAGATATTTGAAAAGAATGCAACATTATATTTGCTTAATCCAATCAATTTACATTCATTCCTTTAATGTGTCAGAAGTTAGAAATGAGTGGATTTAATCGCTTCAAAGTTCAAATTTTCATTCTTTACAAGTAGTATAAACCTTAAAAAAAATAAATATGAAAGTAAAAGTTCTCTTTGCTAAAAGTAACATTTGTTTTCTTCAGAAAAGCAAAATAAAAAGCTTATTTGTGTTTCAGGAATTATGTCTGTCTGCTCTCAATCACATCAGTCAAAAGAAACATTTGACTGTTGTTTCATGGAAAGCATCTTTCTTATGTCTCACATTTAACTCTCTGTAAATTACACAGCATTTTAGAAGTACAAATAATACCAAATAAGCCACCCAAACCCATGGAAAGCAGAAAGGATGCTATACACAGGGGAATACATATGGTATGGAACATATTACAGTGTCATTTGAAAAAAAAAAAACAAAACACAAAATATATCTCAAAGGCCATTCAGGTACTTCTGTTTCTCTTCTCTGATTGCAAGGCCAAGAAGACAGTAGAACTGATTTAAATATCAAACAAAGTAATTTTTTTCATCCCATCTTACATCAGTTTATCTGTGGAACTAATTGCCACATGAGCGGGTGTAAGACCAGCTAGAAAAGAAGTAAATGTGTATTCAAACTGGGTAGAAAACAATCTTAATGGCATTAATTACAAATGTGTATATTAATATAATCTCCTGCTCAAAGATGTAAGCCATCCATTCACTGACTACAAAAGATTTCTTTCCTTTCATGGACTCTCAGCCTCCAACCATTTTCAGCTCAGCAACCTGCTCAGCTCCACATCATCTCTTAATAACCTTTCAGGACTTCCTTGGCATGAACTCATCTGGTCTCTTCTGAGCAACTAAAAACACAGCCAGAAAACAGAAATGATAGTTTCTGTAATGTCTGAGATTACAGATATACACAACATTTAAGCTGAACTAAGTCATTGCTGAAATCTACTCTGACATAAGTGACCAGAGTTAATAACATAGTTTCTGCTGGTTGGATAAGTGCTAAATCTGATGTTACATTTATTCCCATACTCATTACTTCTTTTCATTACAACTAAATAACTGCGTCCTCATGTACACCAAGAGTCCTCTATTCTGGTGTGTATAAATCAGAACAACCAGATTTCCCAGATCTGCTTTTGTGTAATTGCAATGCAGAACCTCTAAATTACAGACAATTTTCTTTAGTCTTAGATTGCTTCTGACCAAGAGGAGGTTTAAACAGTGTAACAGTGCACATGTAATATAAACAAACAAGTTAATATCTTTACAAGGCCAAAAACCTTTAGAAGAGATAATATTTTAAAATCCATATTTCAGTATAATATTTACTACAATAACAAAGGACTTGTATCCTGCCACTACTGCTGTGGAAGATAACTCAAATAGAGGAAATTTTCCTGAAGAAAGTAAATTCTATATAAGTAACTATGAAGTTGTAGTTGCCAAACTATTTGTACAACAATACTATTTTTTAGGAATTCCTAGGAGGCAGAAAAAGAAAGAAACTAAGGCTGTCTAATCAAAATATGAAGCTCCCAGTAGGAGAAGAAAGCTTCAACCTTCCAGATATAAAACATATTACATAGCATTCACACTTGAGCAATTGATAGAATGGTTTAGAGAGACAGCCGTGCAGTCAGCACAATAGATAACCCTGGGGGAGAAAAAGTATATGAAATTTCTATCCCTCCAGGTATTATTCATCTGCTGAAACTGAAGGAGCAAAGATCCAGAGCTTAAGACCATTAAGACTACAAAAAAACGTGATTAGCTCATATGCAGAAAATTTAAGTTTAGTCTGTATTTCCTTATGAAACTTCAAAGGGAAAAATCTCATTTTTTTAATAATAGAAAATACCAAGTTATCCTATTTTAATCAAGGTAATTCTGCAGTGGGTTAGAAATCGTGACTGATCTTTTCACTTGAAAAGTACAACATGGTTTTTCAATAGATATTGGCAATTCTTTAGGGCCCAATCCTAAGACAAAAGCTTTTCCGTTGCCTCCATGGGTTTTGCATTAGGCCTTTAGGAAACTGAAATGAAACAAAATCCCAGAACACTCACGCATGTTGTCATTTATCAAACAGCCAACTAAAACCGCAGCAGCATTCCGAGTCACAGGCTTTCTATCATCTCCAGTGAAATATGGTTCAAGTGGAATGCAGGATCAAATTCAAACACTCACTGTACATTAGAGGAAAGAAATATGCCATAGCACTGGGCATACTAGGAGCAATAGGAATATTAACTACGGTCATACAGGGAAAATCTGTAGCCCTTATCCTATATAAAGCCCTCGAATGAACCAAAATATTTCCTGATGTCAGATGCTGAGAGCTGTAAAGCTCAACTATGATTTTTTTAATCTCAAGTTTAGCCAATATCTTTTAAAGAAATTTAAACAAAATTCTCTTTTGCCAAAAAAAGTTAAATCTCCTTATTCTACTTGTTGGAGATATTCTTCTTCCATGCTGAGTACCACAGATAATTTCCACTTCTATAAGCTGTCACTCACCTTTGATGGAAGAAATGTAAGGAATATAAGAACATATGCAAACCACAATCAGGTCCCAGTGGAAAAGCCTGCACTCTTGAACAAAGAAATATGCAGAGACAAGCACATTTTCTCCATTCGAATAAGAACTTAAGAATTAGGAAAGAAGAACACATGTCCTCAGACAGAATTCTTACACTTGCATTAGGAACTGCTAGTCATAAACATGCTAGTTCCAAAAATCATGCCTGGGCTTCCACCACCAAGAAGACTTGACTGATATGACTACTTACCTAAGGAGCACAAGACCCCTTGTCCTGGTTTTTAGATGGGACAGAGCTGGTTTCTTTTTCATACCAGAATAGTGCTGCATTTTGCTTTTCAGCCTGGCATTTGTTAGGAGAGAAACACTGAGAACACACCAGTGTTTCCATTTGTGTCACTGGGAGTGAAGGACTTTGTGTTTTCTCAGTCTGCAAGCACAAGATCTGAGGCAACAAGGAATATTGAAATTAATAAGCTCAATTTGCTAAGTATGCAGGGGTTCCTTTACAAATTAACATATGAAAAAAACACGCTGTCCTGCACTAACGATTTTTCCTCCATTAAGGCCATTTTGGTTATGTAATGACAGTCCCAGACTATTGTCCTGGACTGTCTTGGATTATTGTTACTTTATATCAGAGAGATTAAATCCAGAGAAAACGTGGGCATTTGTAGCTGGATACATATCTTCAGCAAGCATGATTGGTGTGGAGGGAGAGAAATGTCACACAAGGTTTTTTCCTCAAGGTTATCTGTTCTGCTGACTGCGTGGCTGGCTCTCTAAAGCACCCTCTCAATAGCTGAAGTGTGAATGCTGTGTAATATGCTTCCAGTCCGGAAGGCTGAAGTCTTTTCCACCAGGATTTCCACATTTTCATGAGACAGCCTGCTACTAGAATTAGTTGTTAGTCTTTTTACTAAGGTATTCACAATTTAGAAATAATTTAATCTTCTTGAATATTTCTGTATCTCCAGCGGGCTCAAACTTTGAAAAGCACCCCATTTCAGCTTCTAATTGGGAATGGTTTTCACTGTATTTGAAACTCATAATTTAAAATATTTTATACAGCACAAACATGGAAATCAAAAGAGAGATTATAAACATTATAGCCTGCTAACTGGCACATAAAAAGCTGTACAAATACACACATCAGTCAGTCTGTATACAAGTAAAATCACTGAATTTCTACTTACTATGTAATAGAATAGTAAATACCTGCCTTAAGAGAAAAAATTTCCTTTCCATTTTTAATTCTTTTAACCTTTTTAAAATTACATTTACTTAAAAGTATCAGAATACTTGGATTCTCACAACAGCAAAAAATCTTTTCACCTGAAGTAGTTTAAAAAAGTTGACAGAAACTTTTAAATAGTTTTGATCTGCTCGTATATTCATTTTTACTCTAATTAAATATTTAATAAAAGAGTGTCAATAATTCCACTTACTATATACCCTTGAGAAAATGCTGGAAACAAATATTATTGCATTTCTGCTGTACAGTATTTGTAAGATTAATTAGGACTCGAATTTAGGATTAAATCCTACCAGATATATTTTTTTTTTTCTCCCCACATGCTAGGATTTCTATATTATGATGAAAGTCTTTTGCCATTCTTTAAAGCTAAAGTCAGGGAGAAGCTATTCACTAACTCTGAGTTTATGAATCCAAAATAATGAAATCATGTCTTTTCTTGTTTTAAAGCCTACTTGATCGCTAAGGATTGAAAAGAAAAATCAGTGGGCCTTTACTATAAGGCTTTCAAAAGAAGACATAGAAACTGATAGATCAGATGCTTGATAAAGGGCAGATTGCCAGAGAGTCATCCATATGGCTCTCCAGATAATGTCTGAATATGATGAAAGTTGTCTTTGATTGAAAAGCCTCCAGTTTCAGATGCTTTCCTCACACCCTGAAACTTGCATTAATAAGACTCAATTCAGAACATGTTTTCTCTGCAAAACACATCCTCATTTGGCCAGAAGATGATCAATTACGATCATAACGTTCATCCGTGCTTTCCTGGCTCTTCACAAGTCAAGAAATTAGTCTTGCTGTAAGAATCAACTCACTTTGGAACAGACACAGCATGAAATCAAGAAAGGTTCAACTCTGCTAAAATATGATGGAAATACATTCCATCAGATTTAATAATCAGGTCTATAGGAAGGGGTTTCCATTTCCTACATTTGTTTGCAAAATGGGAAAATACCCAATTATTTCAAAAGTCCCTCAAGATTCCTAAATGATGTATCAAATGATTGTTTGATTTTGTAAGTGAAAACAGGCACCATCTGACCCCACTTCAACACTTCAGTGACACAACAGCACAGAAGGATTCAGTGGAAGTTGCAAGTACACAGAACCACCAGCAATCAGGCTCTGTGTAGGAACTCAGGGTGAAAGGAGGAGGATGATTGATGAAGCCAAGAGGATCTTTGACAGTCATAGTGTTTATATTGGTGACAAGATCTAATTGTTACTGTATATATATTTTTAATATGTAACACAAAACGTTCATGCTGTCAACTGCTTGAGGACTTTTTTGTAACATCAGGCATTGCTGAGATTGTTGTACAGCTGCACAGGAGGGCAAACAGCTGATTTCCTATTCCTTAAGAACTCCTAATTTCCGGAATGAACATAATACTTTATCTACTCTCATGCTTATATTTTTAAACTGAATATACTGTCTTTTACTCCACAGACCTCTATCCAGTGCATACAGAGGTCCTAGAAGCAGAAAAAGTAGTAAAGACTACTTGCATTTCAGGCATTTGATGAGGTTAAAGGGGGAAGAATGCAATGCCCTAAGTCAAACTGAGTTTAAATGTGATTAAATGGCAAGTTAATGGAGGTAGCAGAGTCCAGGTTACATAGTGACTTATGATTAAGACATTTTAGAGCTAATGTGTGAAAAATTAAGTCTCTACTACTTCTAGTTGACTAAGTTTATACTTGTGCTTTGGTTTATGTTTTAGATTCAGATGGGGTGGATCAAATATGATTCATCTTTTTTTTTAAAAAAAATATTTTATTTAGAAACAAATCCAATTTGTTTATTAATCTCTCAAATATGTCAAATGGCTTTTTAATTGAGAAGTAATTGCATTTTGCCTTACACAGTCTTTGTTGATTTCATAAGCTTATCAGCAACCCTTTGGTGATTTCTCACCTGATAAAGGAATAACATATCTAATTAATCATGTTGTGTAATAACAAATCTCCTATTTAGAGGTACAATAATTAGATTGGGAAAATGCTAGGAAAACAAGAAAATGATTCCCCAAGGTAGAGGGATTGTGGGTTCTACTTGAAAGGAAGACAGACAGTTTGCAAAGTTGATTAATTAGTTGTAAGAGGATCTCAAAAAGCTTGGTACTTTGAAGTACGCAATCAGTTTGGAAAAAAAATTCTATCTGTGCTACAAAGATACCTTGTACCAACTTTCAAAATATTATCTGTGGCAAAACACAGCATTTGCTTTGCTGTATGAAAAACCTGTTTTCACTTTTGGAGACACAGTATGATAAATTTTGGCAAGCTGAGTGATTTCCTATCTATGATTCATTTGGCAAGGGAGAAATGCTAAATAAGAAGCTTGCCTTGAATTTACATACCCCATCCATAGTTTCAGCTGCAGCAGCTGAGAGTAAAGAAGATGCTAGTTCAAGTGAGAAAGTCTTTTTGGACAAGAGTCTGTAATGAATCACAACCAAAATACGTGGTCATTCTCCACCATGTGCATATTTTTATCATTCTTATTTGACTTCCAAAAAATGTAAAAATCTCTATACATTTCATTTTGAGACCTGTGGCAGAGATGAATAGATAGTTTAAATGAATGATTTGAAGCTGACAACCTCAGCAAACTGTGGTTCAGAGCAACACAGCTGTGGCATCATGCTGAAAATATCACCCTATCTGAACATATGTACAAACCTCAAGAATGAATGAATTGTGGCCTGGAGGGGAAAAGACAGGAAAAGAATACTAAATTCTGTTAGGTACATAAAAGGGTATCTGAAAAGTCTCTTCAGTATAGAAGATCAAGAATTCTCTAAAAAACCAAAAATATAATGAAGAGAGTCAAACACAGAGAAGCTGCTGATTTCACAAGGCTGTTTTGAACTTCCATTTCCATGAATAAACACACTTCTGCCTGAATAAATTGCATAATAAAATACTAAAAGTACATGAGGAAGAGTCTTATGGTTTCAAATGAGTATCTGGAAGAGCAATAGAACTTTATGGATCAATAGTTTTCTATCATCTGCCTATTGGACAATCTCTTTTTAAAAAGGAGTTTTTATTTTGGTCAGTAGCTGGCCTGTGATTTGAGCTATTTAGCTGTGACTTTTTTTTTTTTTAAAGAGACAGCAGCTTATTTTTACTTTTTCATAACTTTTCAAATATATACCCTTTTCTCAAATATGTCATATAGTTAACTGATAAATACTAAAAGCAGCAGCCCAAATTCCTCAGACTTTTACTAATTTCATTATTCTCTCCTGCCCTTTAGAAATATGCCCATTTTCACTTCCAAATCCCAAAAAGAACATTTTTCATTCCTCAGCTCTTTAAACGTGAGAGCTATCAGCCCATCTCGACAAGATTATTCTGCTTTATAATGCAGGATCAGCCTCTTGTGGGATACAGCAAGGCCACACCATATCTAGGCTCTACCTGTCTAGTTTTGTGGCCTACAACATGTATCCTTACCTGTTCTTGAGATTAAACCCTGCTTAGTAGGAATTCTACAGGACTTCCTGATATATCACCATCAAAAGGTCCGTTATTCAAAACAAATAATTTTCATAATCTTCCAAATGACAGTCAATAGAAATTGATCATAATAGAGAATTCTGTAAAATTTATACAAGTTCTAAAGTCAACAGAGCCCCAGACTCCCATATTACCACTGGGTACTTCATTTCTACACCATTCAAATTCTAGAACTAATAATTTAATCTAAGAAGTCATCATGCTTTTTGCATAATCCATTTTAGACTGTTTAATCCTACATTTATTTTTTCCTCACTCTCTGCCATTTCAAGGGCAGGCTCCTTAGAAAGATCAAACTCATAATTCATACTCTGTTTCAATGTTAATTAATTTAAATGTATTGCCAGATCCACATGAAAAATAAAATTCTTCTATTAGAGTCTGTGACTTTGTAGCTTACCACTGAATGGAGGCCAAGCCTGTCAGTCACAATCTGTATGATCTCTCTTCTGTGGCTGAAAATAATTCCTCTGAGCCAGAGGATAAGTTGCCAACAGCACTACCAGGCAGATGCCCATCGATTTGAGAAGCTCCATAACTATATTATTATACTACAGTGTCTCATGGACTTTTTTTTTTGTCCTCTAAAATTTAGTCTCTTTTTTAAACTAAAGATAGACTTGTCATTATAAAACATTTTTCCTTTTCCCTTCCCGACCCACCTTGTCCTCCTATTAAGTAATTTCTTAGTCTAGAAGAAACTATTCAAAATCTGTGAAGTTCAAAAACTGACAGCTAGGTTCAATATTTTGAAGGCAAATCTAAAACTTTCTGTTATCCGCAATCCTAGCAGATTATTGCAGCTGATTGTGAAAATAGGAAAAATCATCTTTACAGAAAGTATTTGAAAGAATAAATTGGCTTTTCATGTGTTATAACCTACCTGGATTTAAAGCCCTGAGGTACCAGTTCTCTAACCAAAACTGGCCTTCCCTAGTCATCTCCTCTGCAGCACGTTTTGAAAGTACAGAACATTATCTTGACACTACTTGTCACAGAGAGGGTTTATTTGTGAAATATTTATCCCATGTCTTTCTGATTATTTCACAATCCCTAATAAAAGTATTAATGCAACATTATTTCAGTTAATGCAATCTGCAAATTCCTGCTATATTTCATTCTGTCAAGCAAACTTTCCTTGACTTTCTCTCTCATGTCACACACTCCAGCAGCTGTGTCCTTGATGAATCTGGATAGAAATTAGTTTAGATCTGATAGCATTCATCTTGTTTGCTAATTTTAAACTTTCTCTTCTCAATTCAAACATCTCTTCATTCAGTTATTCCTGATACCCATTTATTGGCAAATACACTAGTCCCTAGCAGCTGGCAATATGAATTACACCTATTTATCCCAGAAATGGGCAAGCACTGCAAAATTTAAGACTGGTTGAAAAACAGAGATGACAGAGGTGACTGTGAGAACTGTAGTAAGTGCTGGAATTTCTAGGCCATTAATCAATTTATGTTACTGTTTGTCAGTAGAATCTTAATAAATATATTTTTCTAAGCTTAGAAAAATAAAATTAATTTAAAAAATTCTCTACATGCGTAGTTAATCCTAATGTTCCTACTTTTTAACAGCTAGGTCTATACTTCAGATACTTTCTACCATCTTGCTTATAATCACATGCAGTGCAGTCACCGTCAACTGAAACTAATGAACATGAGCTTTTAGGTTCATGGCTGAAAACAAGATGGCATTGTCTCTATCATGGATATCATAAATTACCAGTCTGTTAAAATTTCTCTTGTGTTCTGACACTTATTTTAATAATAGATATGGGACATTTCTTGTTTCCTAAATGTTTAATATGGTCTGACTGCTCAAAGGTGCTATCTTGTGAAATCATTTGCTTTTACATATTTCAATGTTTTAAAAAAAATCCCTATTTTAATATTTGAGTAAGGATATAATGAAAATTCCTCCACTCGGCCACAGGTGCACCTGCAAAAGTCCACTGAGGTACTGAAGATTCCAAATTAGTTTCTTTTACTAACATGATAGGCAGCTATGAGGGGAAAAGGGTATGAAGCTTTCCTTTCATGGATGGAGTGAGCTTTCCTCATAATAGGTGAAAGGACTGAGAGAAGTTCTGGAGTTATACACTATCATTCTTCAAACCAGTGGCAATTAGACTAAGAACACCAGCACAAGGTTTTTGTGGCTCCCTTTTGTTTCAGAAAAGCCTATTTTAGTGGAAGGAATTGCCCATATGTTTTCACTAAGGCCATGCTGGCATGGGGCTAAGCACAGTCAGAAAAGTCACAGTACAGAGATGCTAAGGCATCTGATGAAGGGCACAGATTTGTGTTACAGCCTAGATCAGGTATTTTTTTTTCTTTGCAGATTTTTCTTTTTTTAAAGAAAACTCCTCACTTCTACCTCTTATGGTAAGAAATGAAATGAGAGGAAATAATCTTCTGAATTTTTTTTAAACAGAAAAACAAAATGTATCCAAAGAGTAGCAATACTCTTATGCTTCTCCACATCCTACTCTCCTGTTCTTATTATTTATGAGGATGTATAAACTAAAAATTATACTGTTCATTACGGAAATGAACTATATCTATGAGGAAAAAAACCAAAAAATCCCACTGTTTTGTGTCCTAGAAATATGAAACTTTATAATCAATAAACCACTACTCAAGTTGAGGTATACTGAGGAAATGTAAAAGGTTTTTATATTTTTTCCTCTTTTATTGTATCCTACAAGAAACAATGAAAATAAAACACATCATGTACTAGAACCTGCAATAACACTGGAGCTGCCACAGATACAGGTATATACAAGGATCCAAATAAAAAAGTTGTAAAACTGTACAGGTTGTTACTACACTTCATCCAACAAAAAAACCCCACTTAACTTTGGAATGTTGGCTCCTTCTTGGTAAATGCTAAATCTAAATATAATAAACAGACATCATAACTGCCACAATTTTGTTAAAATACATACAACTCGGGGCCAAATCTCCTGGCATATGCTTGTGCAATGTATTGCAGGCAGATGTAAGCACACTCCGCCTACCCTCTGAGCCTGAAAAAAAGAAAAGCAGCTATATAACTGCAGTAGCATGTTGTGATGTGATGCCTACATTAATAAACCCTGCTGAGAGGTAGCTTTATTCATGTAGACTTGCTACTGTGCTAACACAGTTGCACAGTTTTCTTTTAGCTCAGAGCTCACACAGAATAATCCCAGATGTATGGTATAAACACACCAATGGCCTAACTTCACAAAAAAAAAATCTCACATTTTTATAGCCATGATAGCCTAGAACCTGTAATCAGCCTGGAGATGTTCCATGTGTAATTCCACCAACTAACTGCTATTCCTACTGCAATTATGCCTTTTGTAGAAAACTTACTGACATGAAAGACATCATCATATTAAAGCAGATCTGTCTGCAGGCTTTATCTTGCTGCAATTTCTCACTGGATTATTATATTCCTACTTATCATGAAAAGTCATTGTCATTTTAATACAGCACTGAGAATGAGGCATATTTAATACACACATTATCATGATAGGCAACAAAAATATTTCTTAATATAATATATATTTTATAATTAGTGCTGATCACTTTACCAGAGCTTGTAGTAGATGCATGTTGTTGTTTTTAGGGAGTTGCCTAATTGCAATCAGAAATTACTGAAAATTATTACACATATACATAGAGAAGCAAATACACATTTATATAACTGATTAAGTACTGGCATACGTACTTTATTTTAACCAGAAATACAACCTTACCCAGTAAATCCTAAATCTCACTGGATTACACTTACTTCACTAATAGGCCAGCTTCAAAGTTTCAACCCTTACATTTTTTAAAATACTAAAAGAGGGATGAAACAGCCAAGAACTTTTTCCTCCAAACTGCCCAATAAAAAGGTTTGGGGTTTTTTTTGGGTTTTTATTGTTGTTGGGTCTTTTTTAATGCAGGCTGGAATCTTCTGACACACTCTTAAAAACAAAGGCCTTATAATAGTCTATGCACAAATTATAGATTTCATGTCAGCCTTTAAAACAAATGCTAAACTGTAAAATGTCCACAACTGACTGATACAGACCAATGCACTCTGAAGTGAGTTTTTTCTTCTCTTGCTCATAACTACCTCTGTAATAATTCCTTTCTGCATTAACTTGCTCACTAGATTAAAAAATGCTAATCTAGTCCTAATATAGAATTTAACAGGTATGGACTACACTGTGGATTGATTTAGACAATCATTCATCATGCACTAATTAAAACCATCTTTTTCTGTTTAATTAATGGTCTCTAATGATATTAGATGAAGACAATGTATTTCTCAAAGAGTTGACAAGTGCATATTCTTTGGCAACAGCGAGAGCTGTCATACACTCAGTGGTTTCAATTTTCTTTCAGAATTATGCTGGAAGAAGCACTTCTGCAATGCCTTGGGAAAAAATAAAATAAAAGTAGTGAACATCTGCTGATATTGATTCTGTGAATCTGAAACTTTATGAAACCATAGATGGGATGCATTTGACGAGCATTTTTCTGGAACACTTTCAGACTTAAGCAAACAACATCTGTTAATATTGATTTTTGGGTTACATTGAAACTTTCAGAAGAATTACAATCAGCGGGTGATTGAAAAGTGTTGCTATATGTGTTAGAAGACCAAATACTAAACAAAGGTTTAAAGGGTCTGTTTCTCTTTAGTTCCATTATTAATATTCAATCATTCCCCTCTAGAAGAAAATAAAAAGAATAAAGGTGAGAAAAACATTTGCTTTATTTAACCCAGTAAAAGATCAGAGAGTAAAATTAACATATATGAAAGTTGGTGAAAATGTCTGATGCAAAGTTTTTCAGTTCTACAGCGGACATAAAAATTTCCAAAGCTACATTATAATAAAAAAGAATTGAATAAGTCCATAGAAAAGAAATCATCATGACAGCTGAAGAATCCTGTTCTGTTTCCCTGATACTCTATAGCTTTTGAATAATTAACAAAACAAAGTATTATGTTCACAAATAGTAACAAAAGGATTTTAAATTCCCTTTGTTGGTGAACATACCAGTCCTGGTTTACTGATGCCAAAGGTATCTTTATGCTTGAACTTTTCCATTTTTCTTTTAAGTAGCACTTTCCTTTCAGAGTGAACTTCCAGTGAAATGATCAATTTATTCAGCAGTCTCTGATTTAGTAAATGATTCAGTACAATTAAAGTACACACTGAAATATCAATATGGTTTTTGGATTTTTTTTTCATATTTCACTTTTATATTACTGAGTTAACTCCAGTTCTCCTGCCACAACTGGGCATTCGGGTATGTGGTATTATACACAATGTTAGTAGTATACAAAACACTGTGGAACAGCAAATATTATGGGAAATACATCAATCTTGTACCATTAGTAAGAACAGTTCTACAATAGAACATAGTGCTCAAGAAACTGTTTTCTGATGCAACTGGACTTGCCAGTTATGAAACAGAATTAAATCTCCTTTCTAACCAAGGTTAGAATCACATGGAAGAATGTACAGTTCTGCCAACCTTCTCTCTTCCAGTCGTAGATTAGGCCTGGATATGAACAGATAATGGTGCTAATGAATCAACTTCAGCTAGAGGTCATACAACTTTACATACATTTTCAGGTTTTGGCAAAAGTCATCTGAATGCTACCACCTGTCCAAAAAATAAGTAATTTATTCACAGAAAATATTTCAGAGTATAGAGTATTCAATTTTATAAATTTATTGTTTCGCTCAGATTTATGCTGCTTCTCTGTCCTACAGAAATTCTATTTGCACTTGAGAGATTTCTTGAAGTCAAATCCCAACCATATGGAGGTAGCAGTCAGTTCTATTTATCTTTCACACCATATGAAGTACCACCAGCTAGTCCAGTATCTTGCTGGTAAATCTAAGCAAGACATGGGTAATGTTAGTAGTCAGAAAGAAACACTTGACAGCACTGTGGGCTTCCTTCAGTGGAGAACATCTGTTTGCGAACCACTAAACTACCATGAAAAAATTCAGGATTTCTTGTTGATGCTGATAGTAGCCACGTAGCTTGGACTACAGAGTATGTATCTATAAAGACACATCAACACAAAGACATCACCTCGTGCGTGTGTGTGTCTTTGTATTCCAGTATGTTTTAACTACCTCTCTCTTATTACACACTATAGTTTTTTTCTAACTCCTGACAATGCTATTAAATGTAATTTATAACTTCTTCATCATTTACAAGTTAATTATCCTTAGATTTCTTCAGTCCAAAACAACATATCAAGGTTTTTATACACCAGCCTGAAAAGAAAGCTGCAGCAGGTACCAAGTGTCTGACCTGTTCTGCTCTCTGGGGAGAAGAGAGCTGCCTGCTTTCTCCCAGGGGAGTCAGGCCTCCCTCATCAGCTTCCCAGCACCTACCAACTGGAGTACCACCACATCTTTGGGCTGACAAAACTCACCACTTTCAAGACCTAACATAAAACAAGATTCATCAGCCCTTACTATGTTATAGAAGAGGTTTATGCCAGGAGTTACATTTATATGAGGAGAGATAATTGAAATAAACACCTGTTATAAGGAAAAAAAATTCTGTCCATCACCAAAAAACATTTCAAAGGGCTAATTTTTTAACAGAAGTCAGAATGAAGGTCCTGCTCTGAATGCTTGAAGATGCTCAGATAATATAGGCTTGGAACATGATGTAAAATCTAAGAGATATAAAAGAGAAATGGCAATTCTTAAATATTTGTAGAAATGTTTTTGTGGTTTATAGTTCATAGCAGCTCTGGGCATAGTCCAGAGTGCTTCTGAGGATCTGAATCAAAGAGTCATCATGGCACCTGCCATTCTTCTATTCTTCAAACATCAATCAGCAACCAAACAGCACTCCTGTTTTATAAGCATTCCTTTACAATACAACCATTGCACAGGGGACACTCTCCAAATTAAATGCTTTCGTGTTGAGTGAGTTATAATGAAAACTTTAGACAAGGCAAAAAACGGATATTCACTCACGACAGCTTTTTCCCCCATGCACACAGAGCAAAATATAATGGGGTAAGCAGTAAAGAGTGATCTTGTATAGGTAGGAAATTTAGTTTTAGTTGCCTGTAAATTCTACTGTTCAGTAAATATTCATTTTGTTATTCCCATTTCCCTTAAATAGACTCGGAAAACTTACAAAGCTCTGAACCTTAGGGCCTTAAAAAAGTGTGGATCTTCATCTGAGTCACCTGTATAGAAGGGCTTAGTAACTGCTAAGGTTGAAACATTTAATGATATGGTTATCAATTTTAATTAAGGGAAAAGTGCTGGTAGCATAAAAGGTCAAGAAACTCCTTTAGACTGTTTTGGAATGAAAACATCCTATTTTATTTTATTATAAGATTGCTTTAGTTGATTTACATAGATTATATAGTACAACCGAATAAAAAGATAAAAACATTATTATTATTGCTGTCATCTTTTAATCAAAGATTTCCACTTACTAACCTGAAACTTATTTCTCCTCTTTTTTTTCAGAGAAATTCTGAATTAGCGAGTTTGTTCTACCTGGTATGAAGACATATGCTGATAACTCAGTCCTTCCCCAGACTGAATTTTTGTCCTTTGCAGAGCTCTACTCAAAAGTTAAGCAGGAGAAATGCAACTGGCATTTAGATTCATACTGAGGGCATTGTGTTAACTGTCACTGAGATTAATACAGTCTGCAAAAGGCATTGTGGTAGCTGGCAGTTAGATTTATATAGTGCGCTTAATGAAGATATACAGTGTGTTTAAATGCTCCTGGACACTGCTTCCCCTGCTCTTCTCTCCAGTTTCTCAAAAAGAAGAGCTTGCCAATTATTCGAAACTGATACACCTTTCAGAAAAACATTGAACAACTTGCCTTTTTGCCCATTCTAAATATTTACTCCATTTACCATAACTGTTGCCCTCTGCATACGAAGTATATGCATCCACTCTATGGTTTCTAATTCCATATATCCTTCCTCTATATTCTCTTTAAGTAATATTGTAAAAATACTCAGCGATTAAGCTCAGCAAGACTCTGTATTCAATCGGAAGGCATCTGGCAGTTTGCAGCAAGAGGTCTTTGTAACCTCGCAGCTCATCATTTCCCTGCAGATTCCTGGTGTCACTAGGAAAAGTTCTACTGAGACTTGTAAAAAACACCCTAGAGATGTAACATCAAATAGTTTGAAATAACAGTCCATCTGTAGGATCCCACTGTAAAGTATCTGGGTATCTTATGGCCTCAAGAAACACAAAATACCTTGTATATTGAGTGCAGTATACATGAAAAAGTTAAATGTATAAAGTGCTTGTATGTGTGCAACGTGCTCAACCTAAAAAAGTATCAAGATCTCCGAGTGCTAAATAATAAAACATTACTCAACAATATGTCTCAATAAATGTGTGAAATAATTTCCATCAAATGCTAGAAATTCCTTTCAAAACTATTGCTTCAGGTTCTCTGCAGTTTCAGGCAGGTGCCACCATTATATATTCTTCATATTTCCATGATACATAAGAACAAGAAACATTCTTAAAAAACCATAAAAAACAAGAGAGAAAATGTGTTCATACACTGACGTGGCCCTACTGCAACTGTGTCTTCATATATATACTTTGGGAAAGTACAGCAAGAATGAACTTCAGATAATAAAATGAATGATATTACTTTGCTATTTTGTAACTTCTACTGACTAAAAGTTCTCATAATGTTTTATGAATATTATTAATGTCTTATAATATCCTTGATTATATTCATTTTTCTACTGCATAAGAAAAATAAAAAGTTAAGGCCGAGCACTAAATCCTTGCTGTCCAGGGGTCTACATTTATGCATTCTGTCAATTACTTGTTTTTTAAAAATGCTGAACTGCAAAGGGGGTCTTGGTGCAGATCTAGGCAACTTAACTTAATTTTGTATTATTCTGACAGTTTTCAATTCATTGAATCTTATTTTAAACAGGTAATTTTGGTCTCTCAGCTATTCTCAAGATCACAAGACCCATTCTCCTCTAAATGAAATACTTCCTTTCACCACTCAAAATGCCTTCCTTAGCATTTTACTGAAATGTAATTTTGGCAAGACCAAGGAAACACATTTCAACAAATATTTTTCTAACCAGGTCTTTTTTATGCCACTAGATAGTTTCTTCCACTACTGCACATCAACTATTACTGCAATTTCCGACTATACATTATTCAGGTAAGGCTATTCTTCCTAAATAATTTTCCAGTTCAAACACTCACATGTAAGAGGATTTGGGCTTGAAATTTCCTTTTGAGTAGGTATGCCATTTAATTCTACAGTGTGGTAATTTTAGCATCACCAGTCCAAGTCCCTTAAGGAACTATCACCAAGTGATTGTATTTTGAAAACTAAGGCATCAGGTCAAGTTTCAATGGGTTCTTTTTTTTTTCCTTTCTATCTTCCTGATTATCTTTGGCTGATTTGAAAGGCTGCTGAACTTAGATTTCTATTTTGGTAAATAAACATTTGCATCTATGGAGGACAAATCGCCTAGCAAATGTAAACAGATGAATATACAAGCAAAGCAGGAGATTCATGAAGGAGCAATGTCAATACTAACAGAAAAAGATAAACAAATGCAATCAACAAAATATCGAGCAGCTCTAACAAAAGTTTTTGTTATAACTGGATTACATGTATATAGTGTGTAAAGTACATTTTTCAACTATTTGAAATAATTTTTAGTATACAATGTCTATTGCTTTCTTTTTATCACAAGTTTTTTTCAGACTTAGTCTCCCCATTCTCTTGTAAATGATGAACACATAATAAATATCCTACAAACCATTTTGAGAAAACTGCCTTTACAGACAACAGCTAATTGTGTCCTCTCCTACCTAGAATCTTCTAAAAGCTTTGCCAGTTGCTTTTGTACTTTACATTTAAGGGAGTTATGGCTCCTAACTATAACAAAGGGAGATTAATATGCTAATTAAACTACATTGTGCTTTCCTAATATAATATTTATTTTATTCACTATTGCAAAAAAGACAAAATTTTGTCAAGTATAGCTTGTCTGAAAAACAACTTAGCCAGGTTTTTTTTTTCATTGCTTGTTTTTGAGATAGTTGACATGGGTTCTATTTACCTTTAACTTGTCAATGCTTCTCTCTTTAATGAAGCTATACTTTCAATATCAGTAAACCTTTTATCAAACCACACAGAAATTGGGAAAACAATAAAGTCTGACATGCATTTCTGAGTATAATATTAATGAGAAAAAAATGTCTTACTCTTGCTGCTTCTTCTCTGAAATTTAGAATTAAATTTATCTGTGAGTCATCTGGATAATAGTTTGTTTCCTAATTATAATTACAACGTTCTTTTCTAGTATGTGACATATCTATTTTTAATGCAGTTGGAAAAATGGGTGTGTTACTTTACATTAGGTATGCATGATGTATTTAACTGACTTGTCTGAGCTATGGTTTGGTGGAGTTTTTTTTTTGGTTTTCAGTTTTTCAAAATGGAAGATGTAATTCTGAAGACTAGCAAATGTGATCACATTTGAGATGCTTAGTCACATTTAAAAATTCAGTGCTGAATTAATATCTCAGTAATTAAAAAAATACGCTGTAGGTTTTAGAAAAGAAATTGCATTTAAATCAGTGGTTGCATGAACCTAAAAGAGAAATGGAGGGAAAAAGATGCCATTCTTCATAGATGGACTATCCCAAACTGCAGTTTTTAACTTCTAGTTTGAAGTTTCTATTTTCAAGATTTTGTTTTTATGTCCTACTACCAAAATTAGTTTCATCTGGTAGATTCTCATCTGCTGAAACTATTTTAATTGTCAGAGGACATACACATATGATAAGGAAACTATGTATCAGAAATTCTCTTAGATTAATTCCTTAAAATCACACAGGGAAATTACTGATATTACACTTTCTCCACTCAAGAATATGAAAATTCTTTTGTCTGAAAAAGCCATAGTGTATGTGACATGTATGTCTGAGTGAATAGAAAAGAATCTCTGCCCATGTATGTCTGCAATAAGACGTATAGGCATAACCTATCCACTAGGTTAAGATGAACCAACCAAGCATTCTCAGCGCCATTCCCACTACAATATAGAGGTAACTGAGCAGCACAACATGATTCCAAGAAACTCCACATATCACAACAAATTTTAAGAAAGAAAAAAAACGAAAACAAAACAATTATACTGCTCCTTTATAATTCCAGTTCTACAGCACTAAAAAACTGTAATCAAGGTCCATCCTTTCTGATCAGAGTGGACTAGAAAAATAATGTGGGGGGGGGTTGATTTGCGGCACGAAGTCTTTCCTTTATATTGCTTTTTTTCTTGCCATACCCTTAGTTTAACTCATGCTATTGCCATAATTCCAGAATTGCTAGGGAGAGTCTATCAGCTAAATCATTCATTAGCTATCAAACCCAGCAATATACAAGAGTAATTAATTGCCTGCTGAATGCTTTAAGTAGGAGGTGAACATATGGAGCTAGTATCTCTTATTTCAAATATTGATTCACTCACCAAGCCCAACTGTAAGTAAACAGTCATGCAGAAACTATAACCATTATTTCTATGTCAGTTGTAACTCCTCAAGAAAATGTAATATGTACTCTCTTTCAAAAAGGCAAAAACATAATCAGACATAAAAATCGGACACTTGAGTTACTGATGTAAAGCAATGATGCTTTAGATAAAACAAACTTGAAGAACTATCAAAACTACTTTTTACATTTTCCTGAAGGGTATTTCATGTCAGCCATGAGTTCTTATTAAAAGTCACTTTTTAAATTATGATATTTGAGTATTCACATATAATTTATCATCTTGTTCATGGAGATGCATGATTAATGAAAGGAAGCTGAAAGGTAATTGAAAAGTACTAATAAAATTTAATATATTAGAACTGTTATTTTTAATTTTCCAAAAGATCACCAGAAAGCCCCTTATCACTTAAATGGAGTCTCTTTATATGACCACAAGATGAATATTATGGGCTTCAACCCCTATCAGAGATTTCAAAAGAAGCAGGGCCGTACATATGTAGAAGGCCTGTCGATTACCTTTTCTGTGACCGTTCTTTACCCAAGAGTCCTTATTATTTGATCTCAATCTTTTTCTCAATGAAGGATTAAAAACCAGAAAAAAGCTTATTTATGTGAACTGCAATACTTGGCTTGTTAAACATGAGAAACCAAATGGATTTGGAAGCAGTTCTGTTTATCTAAACTGGTACCAAATTAACTTAATATTTAGTGTACATTTGTACCAGTTCATTTTACTCAAATAAATCATGTCTCTTAGTCCTGTGTAATTACACTCACCAAAGCATGCGTGCAGACTGTATACAAGTGGAAGGGATGTATGAAAACAAAAAAGACACTAGGCTGCATATTCTTCCCCTATATCAAAGATGGCTCAGCATGATAAACTGCTTTATTTCCAACCAGAGCACTGTGAGTGACTGTAACGCATCTTTGAAGGTATTACAAAAATAACACTCTTGTGTTTTTAATTTTTCAAAGGTCAGTCCCTTTAGAAATATTTGAACTTCTATAAATTACAAATAATACCTAACTATGAACAACCAGAGAGGAACAGCCAGCTGGCTTATTGATATTCAAAGCTGACTCAAAAGACAGCTCAGTAACAAAGGGAACGGAATACATAGCATAAGTATGACCCACGGGTTCAACTGGTAAAACATACATCAAACAATATCCTGGGTACAAAAAGGAACTGTTTAATTAGCAGCTTCAAGAAGACTGACCATTTGCATACTGAACAAACAACAGAGTTATCTATGTTCTGATCAAAGGCATTTGGATCCGAATGGTCAGGGATTATGTATTATGTATCAGTCAATTACGCATTAAGGCACAAGTCTGAGTCAGAAATGCTCGATGTTTGCTCACAGAAACAGATCTCCTTAATCAGCGCAGTTCTGAGATCTCTTACTATAATGCCATACCAAAGAGTTTGGTGGACAGACACAGTTCTGATGTACGAGCAAATCTGTTCTAATTAAGGCTATGGGGCTAAAGAAGGTAGTAGTAAAATATAGTTAGTGCCTTTTTTTTCCCCTATTCTTTCTTTATATATCCTTTCTATAATAATGCAGGCACTGGGGAAGAATAGCTCAACAAGCATTGATAAATCCTCCCTTTACTCCAACTAAATTATTTCCATTTTATTTTAGTATCACCATGTGTGAAGTCTCAATAGCTGAACAACTTGCTTCTGAAACCTTATTTGTCCCATGGTTCTTCTAAAACCTAAGGTCGATATTGAGAATTAGCTTCATATTTACAGGGTTTCAAATGCACACGTGCGACTGGCGCAATCAAGATGCAATTTCATACAAGCTACTGCAAACTAATAATGAGGTTCTCAGTGATGTGAAGATTCAACTGTCAGTTCAAAGCTTTCATTTCCAAGCTATTCCATTTGCTAGGAAAAAAGAACATTTGGAACAATGTTTGTAAGCTGAATGATAAAGTATCCTGAGGGATCTGAGCAAAAGCAGTTAACAAAGAAACCATCAAAAGAAGAACTTGTGTCATTCGCAACGAGGGCACAGTAATGCAGCTCTCATATATTTTTACTTTCACAATTAACATCACACAGCTCTTCTACACAGCTTATTATCATTAGATTTCAAAGCACTTTACAATGTCTACTGTCATCAACCATCAAATACACAATCCTAATTGTTCATTAGTAGTGACTATTATGTTTATGCAGTGCTTTGGCAGTGAAATTTCTTGCAAATAGTATCTGTGGCTACATCTATACTAGTTAATGATACCATTCCCAGGAAATAAAATATGGTCCTGCACACTGTTAAAATAATCCAGGGAATGTTACTGGTCTAGGTCAATTTGCACTCTCCCAAATAATTCCCAAGCCTAAAATGGGATTTGAGCTTTCCAGTGATGACTCTCAAAAGGGCGTACACATGCAGTCACCTTGTTTGGCAGGTAGAGCTGCTCTGTGCCAATTGGCCTCAGTGTCTGGGAATCTTCTCAAGCATTCCCAGATGCCTGTCAGTAATAACATAACCCTTACTGATTAAAAAACTCTCTGGAAAGGAGGAACACAGGTGGCTAATGCAATTGTACTGTAGGCACCAAAACTTGTTCTCTTATTTTCTAACTGAGTACCCTAACTGCTGAACTATTTGATGAGAGGAATATCTCTTTCTGCCTGGCAGCTTTCTGAATATAGCCTTTTATGTCTGTTGATTTTCTTATAAGAGCTGAAAAATATAACAATCCATTACATGGCTAATGAAACGTTTGCTAACAAAAAAAAAAAAAAAGGTATTAAAAAAATTCAGGAAGCAAAACCATACTGAAAAAAATAAGTTTGACACAATTTTTCTATGAATTTCTGGATATAGGTACCAAAAAAAAAAAAAGGAAAAAAAAAAAAAAAAGAAGTATAGCGTTCTAGATAAGAAAAATGCTTTAAGATGCATGTCTCTCCTCAAAAACTATTTTAACCTCAAAAAAACCCACAAACAGAATCACATGATCAACACAGGATGACTTTCTGAAGTATATTAACAACTTCTTTTTTAAAGCAGAAGAGGATCATTTTGCTTTTTGGGTTTCAATCTAGCTGAACACACTATCAGCAAGTGACTGATCTCTAAATCCCTGTTTCATAGTGAATTGCTATTTGGTATTGATTCAAGAGGATCAAGAGCAAAGAGTGCCCTGAAGAGACAGAGACAAGTGGGGAGGAGCTAAAACATGGTTTGAATGTGTGCGTGAAGCCAAAACCAGGCTCCAAGTACTGCAAAGTAAAGACTTTTCTCTTTCTTCTACTTGTTTTCAAATCCAGGGCATGATTTCAAAAGCATCTGAAGTGACAGAAAAAATAAACTTCCTTTAAAATAGTAATAAAGGTAGAAGTTAAGTTTTAAAGGAAATGGATTTATAACAATAACTTTAACCACTAGAACAACACAACCAGAAATCCTCAATAAGATTAAAATCATGAAGCACACCTGTGGATTTTTTTGTTTGTTTGTTTCAAGAGTCATTTTTACTTTGCAGCATTGATCCCCAAAATAACTCCTCCTAATGTGTGGTTGTGAAATGAATGAACTACTATCATCTGCTTTGATTTAAATATTGATTCTTGGTAGTGTATGGGAACAGCTGCTTTTTTGAATTCCTTTCCATCCTCCTTATTACTAAAACCATCATCAGTTTATCTATGGGATTGATGCATTTCAACTAGACAATCTGATGAACTCAGTCAGAAAATATTTATTCACTGAGATCTGAGGAAAACACAATCCAGATTTTCAAACACTGACTTAACAAAACACAACTTTGGAAGTTACTTGATATTAAGGTTGGGAAAATTGCCTACACCTGTAAACCTAAAAACAGAGTGCAAAATTAAATGGATAAATGAATGGAATGGGTGAAAAAAAGTTCTTTACCTAACTAGAAAAAATCTTTAAAATAAAAAACTGGAAAGCACAATTATTCCACACTACAATTTAACAAAGAATTGATGTCTTCAAAGAATCAGGAGACAGAATCTGCCTCCCTAGTGTTAGGATTCTTTACAGAAAATAGTGAATAATTATTTTAGATAGCACTGTAACAGACACTTCTCAGGTTCTCAAGTGAAAGGAAGGCAAAACAGGGTGCTTGAGAAGTGTGAAGGGGCACCTCTTCCCTTAAATCTTCTCCACAACAGCTATGACTAATTTTGTAAGTAAATTGATTATTTTTATGTACACTAAGTGCAAATTTATCTCATTTGTAAAACAGGCATGTAAGCTAAGCTGGTTTCCAGTGTTTCCAGACTTCATATTCTCTTAAAAATCTACTTTCATATGAAATGTATAGCTGTAAAAAGTTCCTTCTCCTCTCTTTACAAAGGAAGACAGATGGCTATTAAACAGGTCTGGTGAGATAAATCCCATCCAGTTTGGTGATATATTAAAAAATCAAAATAATTTCCAACATAATCTGTTTTCTTTGAGTGAACCTGGTGTGGCTTGGAGACATGTCTTTGTCTCAGCTTTGTCTACCTTGAATTAAAATGCTAAATATTGTGTATCATACATCATTTTCATAATTTTTTTTTTTCCAAAGTGAAGAAAAGATCTAAGTGACTGATCTTCATATATCCCCTCCCCAGCTACACCGTAGGCTGTACCTACAAAACTTTGACTACCTCAGTAAGTTATGCCAAAGGCAGGATATGAATGTAAAATGCTCTTGGTATATCAATATACAACTTGGGTGAGATGTTATTCTCTCATGTATTTCTTCTTCTAACATGCACCACTCTGGAAACAGCTGAAGTTACATTGAAAATTCAAGTTATGTCAGAATAAAAATATCCAAATAGGTGCTTTCCAGTGCAGTTACTATAGTAACTGTAAGAGCGGGAAATTAATTCTAGCTCTCTAACAAGAGTCAAGAATAACCACTTTCCATTACATATGCATAACGATGAAACTATGTTAGCTCATATAAAATAATAATTATGAAAATTATTTTTTCATGAAGTGGATTTTTATTTTTAAAAGAGATTTTGAGCAAGCAAGCAGAACCAAACTGTAAAAATACTCTGCACAGTGAGCAAGTTATGTTCCCAAAAACTTTGAAAAATATATATATTTTTTAAATCTAGGAAAGCACATTTTTGGCAGTACCTCTGCCTTCTTGCCTTCTTCTGCAGATTCTAGCAAGCATGAAGTGTAGATGATCCATAAATTTTTACGTGGTGCCACACACATCTCAATGAACACAGTACAACTTCCAAAAGATCTGAGTAAGCAAGAAATGCATCACCTAACTCTCAGGTGGCAAATATTTTGTCAGGTAAGAGTTAAGAGCAGAGGATTGCACCATGCAGTTTTATAATGCTTCTGCTGGGTACAGTCTCAGTAGCTGTTCCGCAGTCAGTGAGCTTTCTATGGTGTGGTGTGTTTAGAGCAAACCTTCTGCTTTTTATTTCCCTTTCATTTGTACTTTGCTGCCTGAGTGCTTTCTCTATGAAACAAGGAAAAGGCATCCACATGAACTGTCGGCAAATCCTTGCAGCTTAATTGCTGTCATCTGGGGACTTGTTATTGTTAAATTTAATAGACATTGGGGTTTTCTCTACTGAGACTTTTAATGTGTTCAGGGCCTTAGAGATCTCTGAAGAAAAAGTGAACTTATGGAGAGAAAGTCAATGGTCCACTGACTAAGGGAAATCATGCACCTGCTAAAGAACATCTTTCTTTTAATATTAAACCATGGTGTTTGGGTCCTAAAGGACCACGGATCACAGGACTAATTTAAATCTTTTAGACTTGCTGGTCTTATAAGATGATGTCCCCCATGAATATACCTATAATTGTTTGTAAAGTGACATAGAGAAATATTTTCTTGTATGCAGTTATGCATTCCTAACATACAGATGCAGAGTCCCTTAATAAATTATAAGGGTGGGGTTTTTAATAACAAAGAAATAATTCATAAAGGATTCTAGATTAATGGTTCTGTAATTTAAATTTCACTTTTTAAGGAAGTATAACATTAACTCTATTTGGATCATATTTTCATATAAACATTCACAGATCACACTGTAAAAAAGACAGATTCATGTTATTACTTCTCCAGAACGCAAGCTGTTTTTGCAGAAATTTTTCTAGGTGCAGCACTAACCCTGTGAGATTTGAATCCTATCTTATAGCAGAGATGTTTCAAGCAATACAAACTGGAGCTAAAGTATGAAACTGAAGGTTGCATTCTGTGCATGTGGAACCTCTACAAAAGTGCTTTCTGACCTGGGGAGAACATGCTTAGTTCAGGCAGGCAGACAGCTGAGATTCTAGTTCACCTTAGTGCTATCAAAGCTTTTTTCTAGTTATGTGAAGGTTTCATTGTCAGGATTCAGGATTCAGAATGCATTGTCAGGTTTCATCCTTTATAATCTGGAGTTCAACATGTATTTTGGTTTTCTGGTATCTTAATCTGCCTGAAATCAACCAAAAATATTGAAAAATTAAGGAGAAACCCTGTTCTTGTGAGATTATCAGCCTGATTTCCAACCTAATGATTTTCAGCTAAGCAGGAAGTTTTGAAACCTTATCCATAACAAATGTTTTGAGTTTTATACATTACTTCTTTTCTGTAATAAACTGTTTTGCCTGGAAGGAATTACAGAAAGCCACTACTGAAGATCATGCTGTGTTCTGTAGTAAAAAAACAGGTATTAACAGGTATTAATTTTTTTGTCCTTCTAGCCAAACAGTTAGCTTATTTACATTTGAATGAAATAGAATTTAAAAGGTTAAAACAAAAAGCAACCACTAATACAAGCAGAAAACATGGGTATGGAATGAAGAGATGTTTTTCAGATGAGAGAAAGAAGCAGATGGAAAGCTGATGAGGCAAAGAAATGCCAACCTGGGACTTCATCAAGCCATCCAGGTGGCAAAGCAAAGTGTTAGAGCTTAACTCTGCAAGATACTGAGAAATTATTGAGATTTTATGTTCCCTGATTGTCCTTACAGATGAAATATTACAACAGGCAATTAATTTGTACACTGCTCTATCAATAGCTTGTTAGGAGAAATAAAAGATAAGAACTTTTTGAGAAGTTGGATTTCTTTTGGAGTAGCTTTGGTAACAGCTTTTGAAAACTCCATAGAATGGAGGCTTGATTTTGACATATTCAGAGACTTATTCTAAGCTATATTTTAATAGCCCTGATGTGCAAATATCATACTAGTTCTATTCCATAAGTGAAAATAATTTGTAAGACTATAGCTTTGATAAAGCTCCTAGAGTGCCTTTTTATCTGAAAAGAGAAAGTACTAATGAGAAGTATTTTGGATTTTAAGGACTCAAAAACATTTTGGATTTTAATGTTTAGAGAGAAGAAGATTTGCTCAAAATGGTGCTGTTGCAAAAATCTTTCTCTGAACTTCCACGTACAATAATTTGTCAATGCTCAACCTCTTTTTTTGATCTACCACAACGCCCCTCACTCGCATTTGCCCTTCCATGCCTTTGTATCTGACAGACTGTAACCTGCCAGCATGGACAGACCACAGGAATAGTTGTTTGGTCTTTTTTTCCTCCATAATTTTACAATACACTTTTATCATCACAGCTACTAGTAAGGTCACACAGGTTTAGAGACTCCTAAATTGACTATGCAAAGAACATCAATCTCTATGCATGCAAGATGATCTTGTTCTTACAGCAACAAGGGAGAAATGAGTGACAGGTCTCATTTGAAAGGCTATAAAGAAAAGGGAATGGTTAGGAAAAAAACATGCATAAAGAAAAGCATCTGAATGTTAACTTGATTTAAAATATTTTAGATATGATTAATAGAAAAAAGTATTCTAGAAACTAAAGAAATAAAGGATTTGAAAAAAATGACTTGTCGTATTTTTATCATCAGATTCTTGACTTACCACCTAGGGAAAAACTATGCAAAACCCAAAAGAATAGTGTAATTCTTAGACATTTTGTGAAAATTTCCAATTCTCCTGAAGCCAATGAGTGGTGAAGGTACTGAGGCACTTTATAAAACTGAGGGTGTTAAAGGCAGAGTGGAGCAAGATTGGAGTCAGTTCTATCAACTCTTTGATATCTGGTGACAGTCTTCCCACTGTTACACCATGGAATTCTATCTGTTCAGGTTTATTTCTAAAGTAACATGAAGCTGAAACTTTTTTTTTGCAGGGGGGGCAGGTGGTGGGATTTTTCTTTTCTCATTTTCCCTTTCGTCTTCTTAACTCATGCTGAATTAGGAAAATTTCCCTGGAAAATACATCTCTTGGGGAATATGTATTCATTAGTAGTTTAACTGCAATGCCACAGTAGGAACAGCTGCATCTCAGTCCTCCCTTAAGAATCGTGGTTTCTTTTGTCCTAAGAGGCTAAGAAAATACACACAAAAACAAGCAGAAAGGTGCTAGCAAAATTGTAAGCAAATGGAAAAGTTTTCTAAGAAAAACTATGACCACTGTGAAATACATATTTAAAATCTGACACAGTTCTTAAAGAGAAAAAAACATAAATTTGCCAGTTGTCATGTGTTTTAGAACCATTAATGCCATTTATTCTGAAGCAGCATGACATTTATTTTCCTGACCTGCTGTGAGAAAGGGTTTGAGATGTTACTGCCACAGTTGAAATATGTTGCCATATTCAATGAAGATATTCAGCATTATGCTGCACATAATAAGCTTCACCACTCATCTTACAATTAGTCATGTTGACACATGTTTATAAATTAGACCTAGCAATCATTTTCAGACGAGACATTTTCCCTGCAGAAGGAATCCTTCAGCTTTGCAGGAAGCATTGAAAGTCAGGCATTTAGTACAACAGAAAGCAATTTCTGTTATGGGAAAGAGAAAGCTGCCTTTTGTAGACGCCAAAAGGAAAATGAAATCTGAAACAAATTTATGGTGGCAACAGCAAAAATATTATTTTCTTCAAGCGAAGAGACATTTCACAGACTCTAACACTTCTTCTGGGCTAATTGTTCAAGTTCTATATATGATAGTACAACCAGAGGTAAAACAAAGCAAAGCAAATTCCACTAATGAGTTTGGCCAGTTTCTCAGAGGCCATAAACCAGCTTAGTTACATGAAAGGCAAAAGCTACAGCAGCTAGTTCAGATGTGCAGTTGGTATCACTGAGACTGAAAAAGAACTCGAAAGGGACAGAATAATACTTCTTCTGCACAAGTCTTTTTTGACTGATGGATTTCTGATGAATTTCCATTAAATATGAAATACTGTGATAGGTACATATTTTTAACTGCTTGGTAGTTAATTTTACAGTTTTGAGCTGAAGACCTGGAGCTCTTCAATGAAGTATGTAACTACAGCTAAGTAATCTGTCTGGTTAATTATTCCTCTTTTAAACACTGATAAATGCAAGTTTAAGAAAGCACTGCTGGCACCTCTTTAAGCAAATACTTCCCATATTTATGTATTTATATACTCAGTCTGACAGAAATTGCAAATTACTACAGAACACCATATTATATTCATTATAGCACCTCTGGGGAGAAAATACAATTCCTACAATCTGAAAACATTTAAAAATTATACAATCACACATCTGAAGGCTTTGGATTTGTGAAGGTCAATGCACAATTTTCACTGTTTTCCTCATGTGGTTTGGCACACAAACCAGTTACACTTCTCAGTAATGCAGAGGTGGTTTATTCATATCCCACAGTGGATTCCAGCAGGGTCCCTTTTGCCAAAGGCTGTCTTCCTTCAAGTCTCACCCACCACACAGTCTTCTAAAAAGACTCCAGCTTTACTCTAGCAACTGGTGATGATGACAGGTTCACCATTAACTGCTTGCTTTACTCTGTCCTGACCTTGTGGTTTACTCCAAGAGCTCCACAGAAATCACTGCAGGAATCTTTTCATCAGCATGGAGAATTTTATGTGCGTCATGAAATGACTAGTGTAGCACTGACAGAATGAGACATCATCTAACTTCAGTGTACAGTTCATTTGCATTGCCATTTGTTTAAGGACATTAAAGACAGCTATGAATTCTGGTTTGACTGGAATGTCACCTGCTTTTAAATTTTGTTGTAAAACTTGTGAATACCTGTTATTAACTTCCAATCTTTTGTTCTAACTATTACATCCAATCCCAGAATAATGAATTCTACTCCACAGAGAGCCCTGCTAGCCGGTTCTATAAGTCTATCAACATGCCCAAGTATATTTAAACAGACTGCAGTGTGACAAACTAAATAAAACGATCAAAGAACTTCAAAGTGTCACAGCACGTCACAGTGCAGATCTGTGCAAACGTATCAATTCTTACTTTGCAAATATTTGCAAGTAAAAAAGAGCTTTCCATGAATTAGTCAAAAGGTAAAAAACGTCACGTCTCCCAGTAAATACAATTTTTCATTATGACAGCAATGAAAATATAGAGTGGTATATGTGCTCTGAGCTCTGCATAGCTTGTAAAAATGAAGGAGATCATTATAGCAAGATCATAGGAAAATAATTTTGGAACACTTTTTGAACACATAAAGTATTGTATTTGATTTTAAGTAAACCACCGTAATTTCAAAATAACAATATTGAAAGTTAAAAGTCATGAGAGAAGTTAAAGCCTCTCAGCAAAAATATTAAAAGGTAGGGATTTCTCCCTCCAGAGGTTACAGTGCTAGCACATCCAGGATGGCTCCTCATTCTCAAGCTACAAACCTAAAATGCATTATTCTTAACAAAGAAAAACCAAACATAAAGCTGCCTGATATAGTGGGATACCAGTTTCAAAAACGGCAGGGGAGAGGGAGTTATATTTTGCCACATCCAGGAGCCTAAATCTTACAGCTCATATGTTTTGGGTTTTTTTGTATATGCTTTTTTATTCACAGAAGAAAAGGTTTAAACAATTTCTGTATTTTTAAGCTGATATCCATATGTAAATATATATACACTGCATATAAATTCCTTGTCTCTTTAGTTTTTTCCTCTTTTTAGAAAGGCAAATCTGCCTGCTTCAAAGAAAAAGAAAAATTCAGCACCCTTATTTTATTATTTAAAAACACAGCTGTAAAACTGTGACCCTACTAAGGATAAGTCTATTCTGAAAGTACAGTACAGTGTTTTGAGTGTGAATAACAATATGACTAGCTTTGCTTTCAAAAGAAAACTCATAAGTAATAGGATTATGGTGCCTGTATCAATTTGTACACAGATGCATGTACATTACAGAGACATATTTTAACAGAAATGTGAATACACACTCAGCCACAATCACAGTCATTTATACCTATTTATTTGTGTTTTTTTTTCTAATTAACTTATAAGTAAAATACATTTGGCATGACTGTGGGGCATGATTAAACTGTTTTATCGGATTATTATTCAACACATTTATTACTGTGATACAGTAGCCACTGTTGTAGATAATTTGTACCTAAAATATTTGCAATCTAAAGAGAAAGGACTGACACTGTGTAAGGAAAGGCAACAGCAGCCACAGCAGTGTGAACACTGGGCTTGTGCAAACGACATGATTCATTTGAACTTGCGAGTTGAGTTAGGAGGAAATTAGACTACTGGCAAGAAAATTAAATTAGTGATAGGAGGGTGAGAAGACATGAGGGGAAAGGGAAATTAAGACAGAGATGCTAAATGACATTGAGCAGAAGGAAGGATTCTAACAACCAGCCAGTGTGTAAGCTCAGTCGAAAGAACAGTTCCATTTGTTTCCCAGTCCCATACTGGGCTAAGACCCAGCCATGTTCTCCTTTCCTCTATACCCACAATCATGTTTGCAGGAAAATGAAATCTGACTGCACTGAATAGGAATCACAGCACTCTTTGGAAAGTATTAGCTGCTGTTATTGTTGCTTTCATTCTCACTGGCTGTTTCTCTTCACTGTGAAGTTTCTAACTTGCTTCTGCTTGAAGTTTTCCTCAGGGACATACGATGAGCAAGAGGCTGGAAACAACAAAGGGACATGGCTGTGAGCCATGCCACAAGCTGGCACCTGGCTTGCCCAGCATGGTGCTAATGAAGATACCTGCCTGGCTTACAGCTGTGTGATAAAACCTGTGTCGCAAGCTTTTGTGGCTAACCTGTAAGCCAGCATTGCTGACCCAGCTGGAATAAATCAATATGGCACACAACTGTGCCATCTCTGTCTATACTCACCTTTACAAAGTATGTAAAAGGAGAGTATTGCTGCAGAAATCGGTGTTTATAGGGTCTTGAGAAAACAATTTACCATGGCTGGGTCCAGTGAGATGGGCCAGGGTAGGTAAATAAGCATCATTTTGTACTGTATGCCTGTGTGGATTATTACTTGCATGCAGTCTAATATAATTTATCAACTTTAGACACCATCTTTAGAAAGAAAGTTCTTACATTGGAAGAAAGCATGGGAAAAAAAAATCAGTTCAGTGATGGACTAAAAAACACTAAACCTTAAAGCCAAATCAGTGTACATGCAGTGCACATACAAGGCTTTGTGTTTAATTCAATGATTGAGTAGGTGATCCTGTGCAGAGCACTAATCTATTCTTTGCTACCATAGCTACAGTAGCTGCCCCTTTTTCTTCCTTTTTTTTTTTTTCCCCCAATATAAATTCATCACCCCAAAGTAATTTAATCTGATTTCTACTGGAAAACAAACAAACAAAACCATTAAAAGCTAGAAATAAAGCATTATGTACAATCAGCTTCAGGGGTAATATATCTCCTTCAACAAGCCTCATATCAAAACCTTTAAGTATTCATCACAACTGACACAATCTAGGAAAGTTCACTACAAAGTTACAAACATTTGTGATGTGTCACCTTTTAGCAACATTACGATTTGGTAAACTCCTACTCTTTATCGTTGTTGGTTTTGTACTAATTGCTCTCCTTTTTTTAACTTGAACTTATTTTTACCTCTTCTAGTTCACTGGCTGTGAAGAAATTAAAGGAAATTATTTTTAAAGCCTTATAAGGTACACTGCACAAATAGAAACATTTAACACTTAAGTACAGATACAATTTGTATCAGATATACAGTGCAGAAAAACTAAAACTGTTACTCAGAAATACTCTTTCCTAAAATTATCTTATATACTTATACTTCTCTGAGTATCACAGCCCCCAGTGCAGGAACATTTTAACCATGACACTGAAAGCCCAACACTTACTTTTTAAGTCCTTAGCCTTTTGAAAAATATCAGAATCTACAGTATTTGATGTTCAAAGATTTTCTTACATTTGTTAGCGTTCATTCCTTTGAAAACTGCTCTGTCTTTATAAATTTGTGTGCATACAGATGGGTGTTCATTTCCTGTATCCCTGAAGCAAATATTTTTAGACTATTGTTACGTGCAGATATATTGTTTCTCAGAGAGTCCAGAAGTGGAATGACTGGGGGTTTATTCACTAAGGGAATCTTACCTGCATGAGAAGAGCAGTATTTTCTTTCTTACATTTTGCATTAAAAAAAAAAAGTCTACATGGGTAATAAAGATGTAGAGTTTCTGACAGATTGGAAAGAACACAGAGACCAGTCCTTTCAGCCCCAGAGGTAAGTAGAACAAATTCACAGGAGATTTCAATTTGGATGTGCATTGTGAGTCATTTCTACACTGAGAAAGAATTTACACTGAGAGTGGTTCTACACTGTGAGAATCAACATCAGTTGATTCACAACTGACATCACCTCAGAATTTCACCTGTTATCCCTTGGGAAGAGTGACTCAGCCTCTAAGTTTACTCCAGACTAATTTTTATTACATGAAAACAGTCATTGAGTAATTGTCAATATAATTAAAAAAAAAAAAAAAAATCATTAATCCGCACGGTGGATTTTAGGCTAATTCATTGAAGGGAAGCAAGCAGACATTAATTAAAGATTCCTCTGACTACACATGTCTCTGCCAGGAATTCTAAAACTAATAAAGAAATCAATTCTAAAGAATTTTTTTTTTCATCTTTCTAGCCTTTGCCTCCTTCTCTTTTGTCATATTAAACCTCACTGGTCATAATTCTCACCAGTTCTCTCTTCAGCTTCTGTTTTTCCACTCCATACTCCTCCAGTTTTATAAATACACCTCCCCCAAATCACTTTGCATTTAAGAAGCTCTTCAGCTCCAGGAGAAGAAGCGATGATGTGCTATGAGTGTAAAAGTCCTATTTTTGCCTCTAAGCCCAGCAGTCCCAGGGTAATTGCCAGAATTATAGTGGCTTTCAAGTTGAGTTTACAAAATCAAGCTGGTTTCAAAGCAGCATTTACTGCTCCATAATTTCATCTAATCCCCACAGCTACTGACATAAACTAATTGCATGTACACGTATGATCCCATTACGAACAGTGCAATCCAGATGGTGCCAATCTGGGACTGCAAACAGAGTTCCAGTGCTGTCAAATGCGTGCCAGGCTTACCTGCTGCATTTACATCTCTATTCCTACTTCTTCATCATAGATATTTCCTATGCAACCGGTTGGGCAACACAGTAAAGCCATGTAGTCATAAGTCCCCATGTCCAAAAAGTGTCCCAAGAGATCCTGACAACACACCAATGCCTGAAAAGTCTTAGATTTTGCTTTAAATCATCTTATCCTTACTATTATTATCTTCATTATCATCACCACTATTTATTATTAATTCAGCAGCACTTCAGAATTCCTGTGATAGGCAATATCTTAGCTGCTGTAGAAGCTGATATCCCAGGCAGAAAAAGACAGTTCATACCTGAAAAAACATATAGTACCTATGGTTATATTTGTCTAAATAGAATATGCAAACCAACCATCCACATGGCCTGTGGTTTTTTCCATGTCTATCATCTCATAAACTAAATAACTAGTGATCTAAAATACACCTACATAACTGTATGCAGATACACACATACTGTATGTGCATTTACTTTAGAAGAAATTCCCTGAAGGATGTCTGATATTTAAACTGATTTTTACTACTCAATCTCTCAAGAAATCTCCAAAATAAAACAAGTGAAACAAAAAGTAAATGAAACATTTCTTACATCCATTCACTTTGCTTCTCTATAGAAAATATGTTTGGGAAATCAAACAAACCTCGACAATTTAAAAGTTAAAAAGTTCCAGTGAAAAAAGGAAGACATTTCCTGTGGTCCTTTAACTGAAACTGTCCCTTGGACTTAAACCCTAGCTTGCTGACCTGAGCATCCCAGATTATTTCAGTGTATATAGTATCCAAAAGGAAAATAAGTAATCCTTCATAATATAGAGGTTTAAATATATGAGTTAAAACAATACTTCAATTATACCCTTATAAAACAATGAGACAGCTTATATCATAAGCCAGAACACATACAAATAAAAATGTATGCATATAAGGATATGTTGTAAAAAATAAAACTATTAAAATTGGCTAGAAAAAAACTTGGGAAATTTTAATATTACAAAATAGCATTCCTCAAAATGAAAAGAACTTCAGGAAGCCATGCGAAGCAATTTTGGTCATATGCTTACTGCTTAAAAAAAAATAAAAAATAAATTTAAAAAAAAGCTATAAGCTGCAATGACTTTGATGTTTTAATCTTTGTTTAGAGGCAAATAGATACAGGAAGTGCCAAGCAAGGTTTAGTCAGTTCTAAACTTAGTCTTCCATAAATTAATAAAATACTGGTAAATACTAATGGAAATATCTGTATTTGTACAGTCATACCTTGAAGGATGGATTTAGATCCTAGACACACAGCAAATATTAGTTAGCAATTTTGGGAAATGGTGTTCCGTGAGTGCCACAGAGCACATAATCTCATAAAGTGTGTTATACCTTTGTGATATTTTAAAAGCCATTTAGTTTCAATTCTCTTCTCACTTTTTTACTGCATTGATTCTTGAGCTGCTTCCCTGATCTACATCAGCTCCACTTACAGTAAAATCAAGTGGCAAGATGACTTTGGCAATTCCTTAAGTCAGTTTAGCATTCACTTTCTATCTGCATTCATACAAGGAAAACTTACTTTTCAGAGCAAATTTAAAGTCAAATGAAAGGCCAGTAGACTGTCTACTGTGAATTTAATTTAAAATTCAACTGAATATTCACCAGCTCATTTTTTTTAATGATATTTATTCAGCTCTGGAAAACATTATACACAAAATGAACAGCTGATATGAATAGCCTGAATTTGTGGAGATCTAAAGAGCCAGATCATTCAGAGGTGTAAATCAGCTTCGTGGCTCTGCTGGAGCCAGTGGTCACACACTGAGGGATGCAGGTGTATCAATTCTGATTCTTTCCATGTTAATATATAAGCACAGATGATTTTATGATTGTTATTATTGCTTTTCATATTATTAAACAAACAGTTCAAAATTACTGTATTCAATTTGAATTGCTTCTCACAAAATCACTAGCAGAAATCCTTTTTGAACATGCAAGAGGCACTTCAGTATTTCATGAAGTGTTAAATTGGCAAAACAACAACACGAGTTCATTACTGCAGATTCTTTCCAGATGGAACCATAAATGTACTGTACTTTACTGAGCGCCCATGGTACAAAACAACTGAGTTGAATATTATGGCCACTTTTTGAGAATAATGTTTCACATAATGATCATTTATTTTTGCAGGGAACAAACTAATTTAAAAAAGAGCATAGAAAGGAAGATTTCAGAGTTTTTCTAATTTTTTTTTCATGTGTTTCTTTCTAGTTTCTGAAAAGCAGGACAAGCTGTCACTGTGGCCTTTGTCTAGTTTTCAGCTCCAAAGCTGAACATACACTCCACTACTTTGCCTCTAAGCACAATGCACAAAGGCTGGGCCAGAAGCTCTTCTCAATACACCTGAGCCAAGATACTGACACACCACATAAGGGGACTACAGCACACGATGACATCAGCATATACCATATAGCAATTTCTAAATGGGCTGAAATTTCCAAATAAACTGATAAAACCAACAGAATAGAATTATTTGAAATTTAAACCAATGAATACATGTGGAACCATAAAATGAAAGTGATTGTTAGTTTCACAGTTGACTTCAAGAGAAATTACTAAAGGCTCTTAGCTTTCTTTTTTCCTTTACTACACCAGGCTCTAATTATGTTTTTTTAATCTCTCCACCTTATTTACAGATCCATTTTAGAATTTTAAAAAGGGTGCATGTGCCTATTTTAAAACACCAGACGAGTTCAGTCTCGTCCCAATATAAATCAAGAATAATTCCAATGGTGTAAAACAAACACGAACAACATATACATACAAATATTTCAAATATAACTAGTTCTATATATTCGCTAATCTTTGCTTAAAGGAAAAGTCACACCAAAGTTTTCAAATATATTTGAAGATGGAAGTCGATATATTTTGTCCCTACTTACTTTGAGCAGGTTTTGCCCCAAAGCAGTATTGTTTCATTAATCTGCACCATTTCATTCAGTGGACTTTCTTTAAGCTTTTACTGTTATGCTGGAGATTAGAATCAATCTTTTCATCCACTCCATCTGAGCTTTTCTTTAAGTGAATAAATTAGATCTGCTTCTCCCTGTGAATACATCTGCATTTTGACCACATTTGTTTCTAGTTAGAAATTATTTATTTTTTTAATAAAGCTTTCAAATGCCTGAAAGAAGTAGCTCCTTTTTCTTGGCATTTTAAATGTAAAAATAAATATGGAAATAATTTTAGAGCAAACAAACAGCAACACATTAATTTCCTTCTGCTTTAGAAAAGCTGTGATATCTTCAAGGGAGCATCCAATATGAAATTATGCTCCCTGGTCCCCAGATTTTTTCTGAACAATCAAATTCCCCTGTAAAATGTTAATACCACAGTCTTCTCGGTCCACTTACATGGCAGGAAGCACATCTTACTCCTGCATGCAGTGAACTACCCATATTTCATAGACACATAAATCTCTCTCGTTAAATCTCTGCTTGTGTATTTCACAGCTCAAAGCTGAAATTACCTTAATCTCCAATCAAGAAACTCATTGCAGTAAAATGATATTTGTCCAAATTAAAAAATAAAACACTACTAATAATATGGTAAGATTAACTTGATGGGAAAAGAGGTTTTCATAAACATATTGTTAGATCCTCTGCTATGTATTTCGTCCCAAAGAAATTATGAAAACTTTAATGTTGTTGACAAAGTTAATAGACATGCAGTAATATTCATTTATTGATTCTAGTGTCAGGTTTTACACCATCTTCACTGCAGAAGTCCCTTAACCCATCTGCCTACATTTCTTTAACTATAATAACGTCAAACTACCTCTTTACTTCTGGAGTCTGATAAAGAGTAATGAGTTATCTTTTTGAAAAGGCTCCAAGGAGAAAACTATTCCACAGTCATTAAACTGTGCTTTCAAAGACAATCAAACTCCAGAGGGAACGATGGCAAAATTACTTATTTTTCCCCTGTATACTTGTGCTAAGTCAGTTTCTGCTTTTCTATATCATGTAAAATTATCTCTTTTTAGCAGGGCCTGGCACAACTGGGCAGATTACCAAATAAAGGTGCACCAAATATTCACCAGAGAGGCATTTTTGCAAGAGGTGGGGAAAATTGGCACATTCTTCAGCCCTATATACCTAAGCAATAGAAGTCATTGGATAAGTTCATGCCTTAAAAGCACATATTCCACTGACACTGTTTCAGGATTAATATTCTCCTGCAGTATTACCTATTGTAATATTACATTATCTTATGAACATTTCTATTCTGTCATCTTACAGCACATATAAATGCAGCATGTTGTTCTATTTGAAGATCTTCATCCTTTTATTTTGTAGACCAAGGAAAAAATCATCCTCTTGCAATATGTGTGTTCCTATGCAAAGGAAGGGGATAAAACTAAGGGAAGAGTTTGGAGATTCACCACACACAACAACAGTTTAGAGAAGAAGCATCCAGAAGGCAAAAGTGCTTATATTTGGTAACACCTGGAAAGTCCAAGTGAACATGATGTTTGATGGAGATGTATTTACTATATTGAAGCATTTGTATATTCCACATTACTCTTCAAAACTGATGGAAGAGGCAGACAAAGTGTGTAGTGATTTCTCCAGTATTTCTTCCTTTCCTCCCACTGGTAGAACACAGGCATGCTCAAGTATCAAGGTGCAGTCCAGAAAAAATGACAGCCTGGCATTCTCTCTCACCTATGAAATATATAATACACCTAAAAATATACTTTATAGGTGAAATTTTATATTATTGGAAGTCATTACACTGCCTTAGAGTTACCAACATGCAAACCGACTCAATAGTTCAATGATTTTATTTCAATAAATCGTGACATTTCATACTTATTCTTCAGTTTTATAGAATGTTATATTTAAAGCAGACCATGAAGACATCCAGTCTTTTAAATCAAGCACAACATTTTGACAGGATTTGGCCCGCTTGAAACTTATTCCATCATCTCACACACTCAGCAAGAATACTCCTTATACAGCTGAACGGCCCACAGATACCCAGAGTGTAGTAAGAGTCTTTTATAAGTCATTTTGAAATGGTTACAGAGATTCAGGTTATAGAATGACCTTATTTTGCATACCAGCAAAAGTTATTAAATTCATATCTCAAGTTTCATAGTAGACATATCTTACCATTGTATAGTTCTTGAAATGTTTGAAATTCCTTTATGCTATTTCAGATTACTCTTTAAATAAGTTGACAAGCAAGAATGCTATCTAAACCACTGCAGAGAGACTGACAACCAACACAATCTGAAGCCAGATAAAAGGGGATTTTGATGGGCTGGAAACTTATGAGCAAGGCAAAGAATAAATCTGTTTCTTGTAAGTTCCTTGCTTAAAGGAAAAATATCTGGAGTGTATTTCATCTAGGACCTGTCAAAATAATAGCTTGATGATGTGAATTCAGAACATAAAAGTGTTCTATTAGCAATCAACAAGAGACAAGAGATACACCAATCTTTACCAGTATAGTTTTCTTATCAGACTTATTTGTTTTACTTCATGAGATTGTTCTAAATCCATAAAATTTACATATATATGGCTGCATTCTTAATTCCTATTATGAAACTATTCAGAAGAGTTTCCATTTTCTGCTTAGTAAAGGAATGTCACAGCCAAGAAATATAAGCTAAGGATGGTAGGTACTCCTCTGATTACACTGGTACACTTACACAAAATACTGTTTGAAAAGCAAGTGAATAGCTCAGTTCCTCTCATCATAATAATGAGAAATTATAGGATTTGCAGACATTATATATTGTAACTACAAATTAGGAAGAATAAACAACAGATACAGATAGTATGATTGAACTATTACATAAGTAATCTGATTATTTTTTTTTTTAATTCCATCTTCAGATATCTGATTATGGACTTTGGTTTCAAAAACAAAGGTTTTGGGTTTTTTTTCCCCCCAACTCTTTTCTCCTTTCTTGCATATTAGCCAACAGAATAGTGTTAGAAAGAATACTTCTTTGCAATTGTTGGTTTTAAAAATTAGGTTTCTACTGCTTATATGAACAGCAGCAAAAATAAAACAGCTACTCAGATGTGAGTTTTCTAAGAAAATACATCTTGTCGTACCTTCAAGATATCTGTCTTGAAGGGAGAAAATTACAGATAATAGTTGTTTCTCTAAACTAAAGGTTCTGTGAAAGAGGTTGCAGAAAAATAGCATTTTCACTCAGTAAGACTTGTAAGAAAACATTATTCATTCCTTATCCAGGTGAAATTACATTGTTCTAAATTAAATTCAGGATTAGAAGAATCCTAGAATTATCAAAATCATGAGCTTCCTCTTATTTTCACAATTAAATTAATCAGAACTTATTTTCACAGTGACACTAATCAGAGCAATTATTTTCTTGCATTCAAGGAGAATTTGGCTTCTTATGAAAATGCCAAAATTATGCCTCCCTGTCTTATGATCAAAAGCAGTAATTTTCATCAAGTAATTCTAACTTCCAGTCTTGTTCAAATATTGAATTGCATCTGGGTTGGAAGTTCAGCAAGAAAATTTTGAACAAGCTTACTTTATTTTTTTATGTCAATGAACATGTGTTCCCAATAAAATGATAGCAAATTAGAAAGTAAATAGGTCACAAGTAAGAATAGTCAGGATGATTTTAGGCACATCTCCTGACTGGTAAAGTCAAACAGGAAAGGAATGGAGATATCTCAGGAAGACTACTGCTTTTGACCTTAGTGTTTGTCCCAATACCTGTTCTTTATTGTCTATAGCATTAAAACACTGGTTTAGTATAAACATATGGGGCAGATTATAGGTCCAACAAATAGGCCCCATACTCTTTTGTGGGGATAACAAGAAGACATTAAATTAATTTTAGAACAGAGGATCACATTTAGAATCATAGAATGGTTTGGGCTGAAAGGGACCTTTAAAGATCATCTAGTCCAACCTCCTTGCCATGGGCAGGGACATCTTTCAGTACATCAGGTTGCCCAAAGCCCTGTCCCACCTGTCTATGAACACTTACAACAACAGGACATCCACAACTTCTCTGGGCAACCTGTGCCAGTGTCTCACCACCTTCATCTTAGAAAATTTCTGCCTTATATCCAATTTAAATTTACCTTCTTTTGCTTAACTGTTGCCCTTTGTCCTGTCACTACAGGTCTTGGCAGAAAGACTTTCTCTGTCTTTCTTGTAAGCCTGCTTTAACTACTGAGGGATAAGACTATGACAAATCAGTTGAACATTTATTTTCTGAGACATAAAAATGAATGAATGAGGCAACAGGAAAAGGTATGTATGAAGGGAAACTTTTAAGATATTCTAATGGTTCTAATTTTAAAAGCTGCCATCATATCTTGATAGATTACACAAGTGTGTCTAGTTAGATAAATTATAGGCATGACACTTTGGACCTTAAGATGGTATCTTAATTTATTAAATAGTGACTAAGTACAAGTAGTAAGGCTCAACATTGAAGTGTGCTAAGTTCAGCTAACTGCATTCAGAGGGTGTGAAGATGTATTGAACAGTGGGAGTTCTATTTTTTAGGTTATTTGCAAAGATTTATCATTTATTTTAAGGACATTATCTGTATGCCTAATTTTGTGGGCCCATGGTGGCAAAACATACAGCAGAGACACAAAGAGATCAGCGACAAGGGGTTCTGTGTTGATATATATTTAGATATTCTACAGGGAAGATGTGGAATGACCCTGTAACACATTTTTGTATTGCATGCAGCATTTAACATTAATGTTCAACTCCCATTCTGCCAGTATTAAATGTTACATATTTTGTCAGAATAAAGAAAAATTAAATTTATTCTATCCTTAACTCAATTTATTCATTCTTAGTGCTGGAGTTCAAAAGGAATTGTTTTACTTTTCTGTGCAACTATACATGAAGCTTTTCTTTTTTTTTTTTAAGTATATTACTTGGATTTACATCTTACTATAAATCTCAAAATGACAATGTGTGTCAGAAGGTAAAGAAGTTTCCCAGTCTGTGAATCTTTTCACTGCAAATTGAATTTACCAAGCTGCTGGATTAGCTGCTGGATTCTCTGTTATTCCTCTCTGCTGAGAACTGGGCTGATATAATTGCCCTGACCCTCACACCACCTTGCATAAAGCTGATACAGAAACTCTGGCAAAACTTAACCAGGTTCTCCCCAAAGTGGCAGGGATGGATATAGTTGGTTGCATAGCTTTATGTAACAATGATATTTATCATAATGCCTTCATTCGCAATATAGGAAAGCACCTCAGTAGGATGCATTCTAACACGGAGCACAAATTGCCTTCCTTTCTTATAAAAAGCAGAGAGCTTTGCAACTATTTTCCTGTGTGATGTAGGCTAGTTTCCTTCCCATACTGTTACTTTTCCATTGAGTGGTGAAATGAGTCATGAAGAAATCTGAAAGGTAAGATGCAGAACTGCTTGGTAGAGGACTTTCAGGAAGGACATATTCCAGACACACAGTGTAATACAAGAGAAAAAACTTCTAATATAACTGAATAATTATGACTACAGAAGACATGAACTACACTGCAACCAAAAACCTGAGATTACATCTAATTGTGAAACCCAAGTCACAACGTCTGAGGAAATTTAAATCTGGATTTGAGGAGCTATGTGAGCAAATTAGATACCTACTAAATTAAGGCACCTTGGATTACTATGCCTTTCTGTAAATCACTATTTACAGTCTATCTTACTTGAATACTTCTACTTTGGCTGTGAGAAATATACACTGTAGTCTACTCTTGCCAAATCAAGTAATTTATTTTATTTCTACAGAATTTAAAAACTGGAAAAGTAGCTAGATTTAATCCACTTTGTAATCTCTTTAATAACAACACATTTAATTAAGACACCTGTTGAAAGCCCATAACAAGAATTTAACAAATCAAAAATAGACTGTGAGAGTCCCACTGCAACATGTTATGCAAACGCATTGTTTTATCAGACTATGGGCATTTTAGTAAGACAATTCCACTCCAGGAAATATGGCGCTGTATCCTTTCAAAAACCCCAATGTTTACTGGCAGTCCTAAACTTGTTTGAATGTCAGCAATGATACACTCACAAAGCAGGTAACCCCGACAGGAAATGCATTATGATGTGCTAATATATAAAAAGCCTTTGCAATCCATGATCTGGCTGCATCATCTTTGTAATAGCCCAAGGGAGCCACAGACAATTTTTCTATGTTGTCTGTATTGCAGATGGAGAAGGTGGTGGTTTCTGCTCCCATTTCATTCCACAAACTAGAACTGGAGAGTTCTGCTTCCTACAAAAGCAGTGAGATAACAGTGAGAATCATCCCACTGTGCCTCAGAGCTCAAAGAGGAACTCCTGCTCTCTGTGAGAAGCCTGGCACAAAGACAAAGCACTGGGATTATTCTGGCAAAATCCCTTGAGTAGTGTGCGATTTAGTTCTCCAAAGCTACAGAATGTCAGATTGTGGGGAGCTGTTCTTGCTTGTAAGCACTTCCCAGATCTTCTTATCTGAGTTATAGCTTTACACCTGTCCTAAAAGCCTACAACACTATTTCTTTTTGCCTTTCGAGATTTATGCTGAAGAGGCTTAAAACCGCATTACTCGCACCTATATCAAAGCAAGTCAGAATCCAAAACCCATACCAGCTGCCAATACAGATTTTGTTTACCCTTCTGATTAACAGTATTTGTATCTAATTAAATAGCAATACATTTTCAATGTGCAAACGAACTGTTCATAGGTAGCCAGTAACAGGTAAGTGATAATATTGCAATACCAACCCACAAATTAATATTTTTCCACATGCATTCAGTGAGTATTTTTTGCATTTAGGATCTCTCCTTCTATGCCCCTTCTATTTACAATTCCTTCTAAATACCTGACGTGCATACCTGGAGTTCAATCATCTGACATTCTGGACACGTTTTGTTACACCTTGTCTCACAGATCAGGTTATGGTATTTCTGCTTATAGACTGGATCAGACTAACATTTTTGGACAAGAGGAAGCTTTGCAGATGTCTACCTTTTCTTTCTAAGGAGAGAACGTAACTTCAGAGGCAGAACATGTTCAGAAATATTTACAAGGAAGGTTGTGTACAATTTCTAACACTCTCTTCTAAATGAAACATACTTTGCCTGAAGTAGCATTCGAGGGAAAATCAGGACTACAAACTGGGGGTTTCTTTCTCCTGTCTGACGAGAGTAATTCTGTGAACAGAGCATCACATATTTTCTGTTTAATTTAAGCTCCCTTTCTTTTACAAATTTGGTGAAGAGTGTGGTAACTCTGTTTCAGTGCTCTGTACAGTCACACAGGGAAAACTGGCAACGTATATGAAACCAAACAATAAAGCCAGCCAGGTCCACTATTTCCGGGCTTAATAAACAAATCTTCTTGGCAATACTTACTACTAGGCAATGATTAATGTATACTTGGAAAATGATGAAGCCTGGAGATAGAATGATTTGAAATGAATATATAATTGAATATATGCAAATACATATTCCTGAAAAAAAAAAAAAAAGGGAAGCTAATTTCTAAATTTTTATGACCTGTGCCTGGATCATATTTGCATATACACTTATTACTTGCTCATTACTTATTACAGTACTTATGTAAATAGTTTTCTGATTTCTGAGAAGAAATGTGGTAACAGGCTTCAAAGTCAACCCACAAAATCAGCTACTTCATGGAATCTAACAGAATGCACAAAGCCACTATGCTGAAAAGGACCAAACTAGATATATTCAATGTATCTATCAAACTTTGATAATGTTCAGAACTAAATTAATCTAAATCATTTCAGTAGTTCAGTATTACATAGCTTATGTCCCCTTACCTGTTTTTTTGGTTAGGACTTCAAAGTCAACCCACAAAATCAGCTACTTCATGGAATCTAACAGAATGCACAAAGCCACTATGCTGAAAAGGACCAAACTAGATATATTCAATGTATCTATCAAACTTTGATAATGTTCAGAACTAAATTAATCTAAATCATTTCAGTAGTTCAGTATTACATAGCTTATGTCCCCTTACCTGTTTTTTTGGTTAGGAAGGTCTA